>NW_017304887.1:638979-646611 GCF_001594115.1 Trachymyrmex septentrionalis
ATACACACCATACTAAATAAAAAAACCTTAACAAATAGGTCGACATTTCAACTGTTTTCGAGATATAAGCATTTTTGTATGTTAGCATCATGAATGACTTACTGGCTTCTACGTGTTGCATGCAATGTTTATCTTAGTGTTTATAAATTGCGTTCTGTATATCTTCATTCAATTTCCATACTTTATAACAGAAGATTTCACCGGTAAATGGAAGGAGGACATGTCGAACGTCTTCTATAAATATAGCAAATAAGCTATTTATGATGCTAACATACAAAAATGTTTATATCTTAGAAACGGTTGAGCTTTCGATCTATGTTCAATAAGATATTTTTAAGTATGGTATGTATATATACTGTCTACCATATAAATGTTGAATGGTTTTTTTCAATATCTTGTATGTCTATTTGTTAAAATGATGAAAATTAACTCGGGACACGAATAACTTATGTAACCTCGTGTATAGTAAAGGATTGGAAAGTCATTGTGTATTAAGAATTAAAAACTTTTAATTAAATTCTTTTCTCTTTCTCTCTCTCTCATAAGTTAACATAAATAAAAATATATTTAAGGATACTTTTTCTCTCATCAAGAGCAATCTATACTTAATAAGATCCTATTTTCTCATCAACTTAAAATTGCAGGCATATCTATCAAGTTGATTGAACACTCAAGGCAGAGGCATAGATATACCTGTTATGCTTTTGTTACGAGGAAAGCTAGAAAGGCAGATACGGTCACTAACTCGTTCTCACGTTAACCCGTGGTCGACTCGGACGTTCCAAAACAGCGTGGAGGACAATAATGACCTCCGCGCTGCAGTTCTGGGGGTGACTTCATACTGGTGACTCGCTACATAATGCGCGGCGTTGTTAAAATCCCATAAACGGCCGAAGGAAACGACTGTTGGCGGAAGGGTAGTTCTGGCGGTTTTAGGCTTGCCGTGCACGTAGCGTTAATCCTGCGCCGGTGCTTATGTATCTCCCTTTTCACCTTCTCTCTCTCTCTCTCTCTCTCTCTCTCTCTCTCTCTCTCTCTCTGTCTCTCTTTCTCACTCTTTCTCTGCTCTGCTATTTTCTCACTCACGAGCCACTTGCTCTCTTTAAAAGGAGAACGAGACGAGAGGAGATTGGTAGAGGAGAAGGGGAAGGCAGGCTCTCTCCTCTCTTTCGGAGTTGACACTTAATTTCCGTTATTCGTACGCAATCCTCAGTACACCGGCTTTATGTCACCTACCCCCTTTTCCCGCTAGATCCCCTTCATCTCCTCCTCCACTTCTCCTCCTATACCATTCTTCCTTTGCGCAACCCTCAACACTATGCACTGTCTCCTTCATTCTCTTAGTTAACAACCCGATTCCCCAAATACAAATTCGCGCCACTCGTTCTTAGATGATGATGCTTCGAATTCAACGATTGCTATTAAACGATTGCTTATTTAATAGAATTAAATTGGATCCTATTGCAGATAACTTAGAGAATTATTTTGATATTTCAATGTAATCGAGATATTTCCGATCAGTTGTTTTTATCTAAATGATAGCAGAAAATAGAATCAAGATCATAAATTTGAAATACAATATCATCTTTGAAAATTGGTTTATAGTATATTAAAGAGATATATCGAGTTTTAATCCGAGATACATATCATTTTTTAAACGAGATTAATGCGAGATGGAAGTCGTATTAATCTCGTTTAAATAAACGATAATAGTAAAGTAAATAAAAAAAGGGAAAGCGACGGACAAAATAAAAGTTTCGTCCATTCAGTTGAACATTCTTGCAGACTGCTTGTGTTTAAAAGCGTCGTCGTTGTCGCCATAACCGTGGGGATTACATTGTCGTAAAATCTTCGGGAATTTACATGAGGAATGTCCGTAATAAAATATTGATGCGACGCATTTGAATGCGTCGATGTTTGAGAAGGGACTGTTCGGCTGACCCGTTCAAGATCCCTTCCCTTTCTTACCATCGTCGGCAGATCATGCGACGTTCGTCCCGTCGAATGAACCTCGTAACTCATACATTTCGTACATTTCTTTGTGATCGTAGAATACAAAATGAAGAATTATTTTATAACTTATAGAACGTAATGAATACATAAATTACATTTGATTTAAGATTCAAAGAAGAACATGTTGCAGTTATAATATGCTTTTAACGTGTAAAAAATTACATGTAAAATTATAACAATTATAGTGGATAATTTTGGAATTCACTACTAAAGATGTATATTTACATACACATAAAATAAAATTAATGTATAAATAAAATTATTTCTTTTTGTTAGTTAAACAATCTGTAAAAATAAATTTACAATTGAAGCTTATAGAATTATATACGTATTAATTGATTAACAAATTACGTACAATTTTTCTTAAATTTTATTTATATATATATATTACCATTACCATTATTTTATTGTACAATATTACAAAAGTTTGTACACATTTAGATAAAAACTATCATATACTATGGTTATTGTAATTTTCGGGCTAATATAAGATATGTTTACATAATTAAAAACTAATTTTTATAAAAACGGCCAATTTTATGTACTATCACTTTCACGAATTGTATAATGCTTTTGAGACTTTTACGGATGTTGCTACTAATATTTCAAAGGAAAAAAAAATGCGCTAAACACAAATTGCTCATAGTATGTACTAAGATTTAAAATACAGATATTTGGTACAATACATATAATATTATATATACAATATTAGATACAGAATTCGTGATCATTGCTTAGCGACAGTTCGATCTCGAGAAATTATTAAGAATAGAAAATTGAGAAGTTGCGGTAGTTTTCTGTTTGCGAACTACCATCTGAAGTTATTACTAGCTGGCATAACGCCGCGGTTTCTTAATGGCCACATTGTCTGGTCTCCTTCTTAAAAACCTCTTGCGAAATATTAATTAACGTTATTAACATCTAATCTTTTAAAATCCGAGATAAATGTGAGTGTGGTGAGTTGAACTTCTCTCTTTCTCGATCTCCGTCGTTTTCTCGTCACTTCTTTATCCCATTCGCTTTCGATGAGGGAAGGCAAACCCTCCTATTATCGTAAATCATCGTTTTCCAATAACGCTACCGAGGCTCTTCATGCCTACCTCTTTGCCTCCCTCCTGTTCACTTCCTTTCTTACGATTTTTCTTCATCTTTTCTGTCGTTAGACGCGACAGGGAGAACACGAAGTTCTACGTCGCGATAGCACGTACCTATATGCGGAACTTAACTTTTGACGCTTCTAGTAGAATTTCTTACATGTCATAGTCTGACAAACGATAACTACGGAACTATGGAATGTCGTATCGTATCGTTTTATGAGAGATCGTTGTTACTGTCAGGACTTGGTATCTCGTATATGAATGTTACACGAGGACTTTGCGTCCGGTATGCGTCACGGCGAGTCCTCGTTGAATAAATGATACCGCACGTCTTGTCAATCTACGAACTGGAGAACGTTCTACCCGCCGGCGAGATTCAATTCGCGCGGCGCCAGAGTGCCGTGGGTAATTTCGGGATGGTTCGATACGGGGCGGTTGAGGCTCGTGGATCGGATAATGGGTACGTGCCGAAGGTGTCGATCAGGATTTCCGGGCACGCGGTCCAATGCTAACAGCATCGTGGCTGGTAGCAAAAGCTACCTTTCGAGAATATATCCCGGGCTGAGCTCTAGACGGGCGAAAAGGGGGATTCGCAATCACCCCCGGGGTTAATGCCATCAGGAGCAAACAAAGTATAAAGTAGGTACCTGATAAGTAGCCCTTGGGCTACCAGTATAGCTAGACGAAACCGGACAGGCTCGACGCGTCTCTGGCATATTAAGGTTTCTCCACCAGGATTGAGCCATAAATATTACATTGCGCTGTTAACACTAAAAGAATTATTTAAGCGTTGATATCCCAATAAGAAGGAGAATAACAGTTGAACACGCTAGTTTTCACTAAAAAAAATGTTTCACTTTGCTCCGATGGACTTTCACTGATATTAATTCTTTCCCGTGTCCGAACTTCCGGATACGAACTTGAACTTCACGAAAGTTTCCCACGATATAATGACGAACCGAACTTTCGAAAAGTTATGCAGTAACGGGAACTTCTTCAATGGGCCTTCCGTGATACACTTTTGCGAATTCTCCCGCAGACTTTCACCAAACTAAAACGATATTGTACTCCGTAATAACTTGTTGACAGCGGAAAACGTGTTCATTTCCTTCTCGATAACGCAACACTGAATTTGCTTAACATTTTATGTCTAATAGCTTGTCACTCCTACAAAGAAGTATAAGAAGCTGTTATTAAAAATGTACATACACATATGTAAAAAATATTTATGTTAAAACGAATTCTTGTTAAAAGTTTTGTGTTGAATTTTTAATATATTCGAATGTTAATTTAGCATAATGTGATTGTGTTGTTTGAATATTTTGCGTTAAATTAAAACTTAACATTTCTCAGTGTTAAAATAACACAATTTATAGGTAAGTAAACAAACAACATAGAAATAATATAGTTTTAAAACATAAATTCTAAGAATAAATGAATAAAATGTGTATATTAATTTAATATATTATAAATGCTAATTTTACTGAAGAAATATGTTCTGTGCAACTAGTTACATATTTTATATGTATAAAAATACAGATATTTTGTGTTATTTTTTCTTTGTAATAGTGAATATCTGTTAAATCTATATATTATTATTTATGATAATATACCATATTACAAGAGTCATTAGTTCAACTATTAGTTATTGCTTTTTATATATTATAAATATGTCAATTTAACGTAAAATTCGCTTTTAAAGTGTGTCAAAGTATTACGCTTCTTATGTTAATTTTCTACATAATATTTGTGTTACTTTCTAATATATTCATCTTACATTAAATTAAAACAAATATTTAGGATATGTGAAATGTATTAAATTTATCACCAAATTTTTTATTGTGTAAACATGAATTATTGGAAATATGTAAGTTATCTGCTAAGACTATATTACTTAGCTAAGTATTTTTGGAAAAGGTATTAATTGAAGATTACGTTTTGAGGCGATGATTTATACATTTCAAAGGATTTCATTGTATTAGTCGGCGAAATTTCCACGAAGAAAGGTATGTTGAAGAACAGAAAGAATGCCAAAGCGAAAGGATAGACGAAGAAATAGCAATAAAGCTAAAAATGAGTAAAGAAAAGGGTATGAGGGTTTAGAGGGAATCGAGCGAAAGTAAACGTAAGAGAAGAAAATCTTATCCGGGCTTCCAGTCTCGTGGACTTGTTCTCCCTCTTTTTGTCCTTCCTCTCCTTTTCTTCCGACGATCTCGACGGCTCAGCCGACGTCTCCTTCCATAATTTGATTGTTTTAATTAAATTTCGCCGGGGAATCGCTTTACGTTGGGCATACCGGCCTGGCGGGCACAATGCAAACCGTGACGTGTACCGAATGAATCGGGAATGGAACAGCAAATAGGTCCGCTCCATGATGTTCTCCGTCAGAAAAGTACATTTCGTCATGCCTCCTTAGTTTATTGTTATAGCAGCAAATTGAAAATCGATTAATTAAAATTGCTTAGACCTATAATTTTCATTATTTTGCAAAAATTATTTAATAATAATAATCAAAATTAAAAAGGGACGTGTGAAGTCAGTGCGGTAAAAAGTACGCGGTGACAACAAGAATACTTTAATTATTCATAAATTCACTTATACGAATAAAAGTCGCAACAACATTAAGTAGACTGGACGTTTCGGCTCAAATTTAAGCAATCTTTAGCGGTAAAAATGATTAGAAATTGGAATGTTTTTTCTTTGATTCAAATTTAAACCGCGAGACATTCAGTCTATTTAACATTTTGAGATTTTAAATTTGTATAAGTCGTGAATTTATGAATTATTGAAATATTCTTATTACAAACTTGCGCACTTTTGATCGCGTTCCGACTTTCAATGCTTCTTTTTAATTTTATTTGTTATTGTGAATTATAAGGAGTCTGAATTACTTTGTTAAAATTATTATATTTATTTATATACAATATTTATATATTCTATATTTATTTATATGTTTATAATATTGTAATATCTAGTTGGGTGTACATAATTTTACTCTTATTTACAAAAAAACAATCTTTCTCTCTGATATGTTTTGCCTCTTCAATTTGTAAGAAATAAATTTTCATAGCAGCCGTTTTCGGTCTCTCGTGTGTCTCGGTAACGGAAGGAAGAGCAAGGGAGGTAAAAAGGTAAAACCACCCAACCGCATGTTCCTCTCATAATAAGACGAAGGTTAGACATGACCGCGAGGAACGCCATGGCGGCTGGTAACGACGCGCAGCCCCGCATATTTCTCCAGATATTGGAATTTGTCGCGGTTACTTCGAATTATCTTCCGCCCTAGCTATTCCAGTGTGGTCTACCCTTTCTGCTACGCGCATGTCAGTCAATAACCGACGCCTCCGTGAGTATTATACATAAATAAAAACGGGAAGCTCTTATCTAAAGTACCGCAACTAAAAAGTTACTCAGTGTTACTTCTTAATCCCACTGCCGATCTTATATCAAAATATCTTATATCTCAATGGATAACTAAAAAGTCATTTTCTTCTTATCTAAAGGTACATAATTTTTTTATTATTTATGCGTGTATGTCTTGTAATATCATAAAATATGAAATACAATTTAATGCAACTTAATGTGATTAATTCGATTAGATATGTATACGAGTATACAATATTTTAATAATAAAAGTGAATAAACGTAATTACTAACAATTAGTAGTTGTTATATTTTGCTGAATTCGTAGAATAATTTAAATAATTTCTTTGTACCTTAATGTCTAATTGAATAACTAATCAGTATTAACAGTCTGAGATACTTTAGATTCCATTCACAGTAATAGGTGAGAGAAAAATAGAAACTAAGATAAATCCATGTCAATTACACTTTCTGCAAATAGGTAATTCGTCTTTAGTGCTTTCTCTTCCCAAATTATCTTACTTCCCAAATTACCTAGTAAAAAGCGAATGTATTGAAATCAGTTCATAGATACTCGAAGTCTGTTCAGATTTTTAGCCACCCTTTCGTGAGTTGAAGTACTCATTGCCTTAAATGCGCATTTTTTGTTAATTATTGTGTGAGTGCGTTGGAATACCGGAACTGCTTATATAATGTTCTTAACCCTCGTCGATGAGTCTCTTAACCCTCTCGAGCCCCATCCCACGCTTTACTTCTTTTTCTTTCTATACGATGGTAAAGTCAGTTGATCTTCTTTGTCGTTTTCAGAACTCGCACTCTTTTCTTCTTCTCTGTTGTTTCAACTGTTTTACGACTTTTTGACTCGTTGAGCCCTTCTCGAAATTGCTACCCTTAGTTTGCCTTTAATATTTTATCTATTATTTTTTTTCTGCTTTTTCGAAATTCTTCGATTACGGTGCTTAAAACGCGGACAATGTGTGATTTTTTTATTTTACTCACATCATTTAAAAATAAACGAGAAAAAATAATTGATCAACAGTAACCCAGGCGGCAATTTTTATTTCTAAAAATATTTTTAGTGCTACATCTAAAAATAAGAAATATATTTTTATTCATTTATTTATATAAAATATACAGTCTATATAAAGAAATATATATA
>NW_017304887.1:646711-664935 GCF_001594115.1 Trachymyrmex septentrionalis
AAATATTTCTGAAGATAACTATATACAAAGATTAAAAAGTTATTATAAAGTTAATGCACTATTTTAAGCTACACATAGTTTAAATAAAATAAATTTATTTAAACTCCTCTAAAGGAAAAAAGACTCCACTGTCTTCCGAAAATCCGAGTGGTGGACGATGGCTCGAAAAGGCTTCCCGCCCTTTGTCAGGAATACTTTGTCGGGAGACTGCGGTCTGATGGAACTCAGCTTCGCTAAACCTCCCCCGTATGACTACGCGTATTTAATTTGTAAAAGTATTTCGTAATTCGCGTGGCTAAAGGCTCGTCCGTTACTTTCGGCGTAGCCCTTGCGAACCCTCGAAAACGAAAGCGGCCCGTACGAACTCTAAATCGGTTGTATAACGGGTGTTCTCGTAAAAATATATATCTTTAAGAAAGTGTCGGTGTCATTGCATCTGATGTATTAATAATTGTTGGTCCATATAAAATCTGTATAAATATAATCAAATTTGTATTTATTAATATCAGATAGTAATACAAATTCAATATTAAAGAAATTGCTTAAAAAACTTGACGAAAATTTAATATTTTTGAATTCTCTCTATCTTTTAAATTTGCGTAAATATAATAGCTTATATTATTCGTTTATAAATCTGTATAAATTTAGAAAATTTCGAACATTTGTAACTTATATCGCTTAATATGCAGAAATTAGTGGTAACATAAGAATAAATTCAACCGATGCAAAATAGATGCGGCAGGAACACGTGGCAAAGTATTCTTGGAATTTTCAATAAATATAGAAAATCAATTTATAGTACGATAGACCACGTAGAATTGAGTAGGTAGAGTTCGAGCATTCGAGGTACTGCCTTTGCCCTTCGTGTGAGGGCACCTTAACTCCTTCGCTTTGCAGCCTTTTTCCGCGCTTAATGCCGAACAATGCGCGGTTGGGGGCTAAACGCGTGCTTCGTCGTAATAAAAAAATATCGGACTGTGTGTTGCTCGGTAAAAACCAATAAAGGTCGGCTGGTTCGCCGCGCAGCCGGCGGTTGCGGTGGAGGTTTCGGAGCTTGCGAGAGCGGTTGTCGGTGTGCTGGTGTGTGTACGCGTGTATCCAAAAACCGGGGCGAGTTCTTGCTAAAACAAACCCCCGGAGGAGAAAGAGTGGGAGCCTCCGGCGGCGACGCGGTGGCCGCGGTGGGCTATAGAGAAGTGGTAAAGAGAGAATTTGCAAGGGAAAGCTCACCCCCCTTAGGCCCCTCGCCGGGTGTCAGAGGGTCTCCGTCCGTCAGTTTATATCGGCCCAGAAACAGACTCGTCGCAGAACGAGGCTCTTTAGATATTTCTTTACGATGAAGAAGATATCTCATGTTTGAATTGAACAAAAAACCTATATAATAACGGGAATAATAATAACGATATATAATAATCCAAAGGATTAACGATTTATTGGTCTGCAATATAAAAGCAGAAAAGAAGTAATATTATATATAGTATAAGGAGAATGGCGCTTATATATTTTCTATTTTCAAGCAACAATACGCATGATATTGATTTTGACTGAGTACTAAACAACTAGAATGTACATATGAAATTAATTATTCTGATATCTTGAAATATATTTATCTTTATGAAATTTTAAGCTATATAAAAATAAAATAATTATTTTGGTGATACAGGGATAGTTAATATACACCAGATAAATTTGGTGTATACTAATGTTCTACTTCAAATTAAAATTATACGGATTATTTTAAAAGTATAGTTAAAATTTTTTTATAAAGAATACTTGTTGAAAGTTGTTAAGAGTGCGATGTTTGTTAAAAAATAGAATAATATATATTTATAATTTTTATCTCGGCTTTGTATTATTGATTTGACCGCACTTCTGATGAGATATCGTTAGCCGATTGTATGCTCAAGGCGATCCTCGCCAAATTAGCGCGTATCGAAAGCCGACAGAGATGAAATTGTTGTCGGAATTTCCTCGGTCAAGAGCCGATAACGGCCGTAAAATATTTAGGGAAACATGCACCCCTTGCGCGCGCGCGCGCGCGCGCGCCTTTCTGCCGAACACCCTCCGTTATTTCTCCACCTCCGACTTTCCTCCTACTCCTTTTTCTTCTCCTCCTCCACCTCTGGGCTTGTTGTAGCATAAAGAGGATGGGGATGGAAGAAAAAGAACGAAGATGGGCTGCTTTGCGATACGCGTCTGCCCGCGAATCCCCGAGCGCAGATTAAGTCCGCTCCCCTTAAATATTCATCCCCTCGGAAAACCTGATAAAAATAAGGAAAAGACTCGGCCGACCGTTCTACCTCGTCTTCTACTACCTTCCCAAGCTGCATCGTGCAGATTCGAAGTACATCATGTCCGCAACATGTGGCCAATCTCATTTCCAACTGAAATATGCTTTTGTTGCATCTCTTATTTCATAATATTTTGAAATTTCACTCGACAGAACAAATAAATCTGGAGATACGGTAGTGTCACGCTGTTAAGACATAAATACACATGTAAATATTTTACAAGTATTTGATATTTATTAATCTTAACTATTAATTTATTAGTCTTAAACCTTATTTACCAATCTTAATTATTATTTTATTAATCTTGAAGTTTAATTGATACGTTTGAGATATGTTATTAAAATAAGTAGCCTTATCTCTAGTTTACTTTTATTACATGAATTAAATTATGGGTTTTTTTTTTTCATGACAACAACTTCCTTCATAAAACTTATTATTATATTATTGTTGTGTCGCTGCTATGAAATCTGCTATGAAATCTGACATTTCTGAGAAATGGCATTATTTGGTCAATCAAAGGAAACAAAGTGCGCGTTGACACGCAGGGTAACGTTGAGGCTTAATGAGAATAAACACCGACGACAAACCCTACGGTGTTTAACGTCGACTTTTAACCGATCCTAAGCCTCTTAAACACTCCCGAGATTCTTAAGTCGAACAAAGAGCCGACGCTTTTTTCCTTTCGTCGAGGATCCTCAACGGAAGTCCTCGAGGGAGTCACGAGATGCTCCTGATAATTGAATCAAACGATTTATTCTCCCGATTAAAAATGATAGACCGTCTAAGGAGGTTTCCGGTTACAAAGCTGCTTTCCTCCCTTCTGCTACTCGTCCGCTTTTGATTCGCGAGTGAAGAAAAAGTGCCGGCACGAGCACGGGTGGTTCTCATCAAGAGTGATGTTGAGGATCGCTCCTCCTTTCAAAAGCATCGCAATTCGTCACTCATTATTTACATCCGTCCACTCGTACATTTATAATTACAGATTTCTTTTTTTAATTTATCGATCCCCGTGTGTCTTATGATGTAAGTTATTGCTTAATTTAATAGTTCAGAGAAACTTAGTTGTTCAAATATGTTTCGTATTTCGCTTCGTAAAACAATTTCTTTCACAATTTATCAGCGTTATGCGACGTGCTAGTACTTGGCTTCGCTTTTAGAATAACCGAATTCAAATAGATAGAGACAATATTATTGCGCGACTGTGAAATCATACATAGTTATACGCTGCATTGTGAATGAATATGCACGCCGATTAAAATCCCGCCCCTACGTTCTGAAGCAAACGTCTGACGACCTTTCATCAGATTGGCATGAGACGCGATAAACTCCTCGGGATGTACCGCGACAGGGAATTGAATTTGCGTGCACGCGTAGGACCGATCTTCGCACTGGAGAAAAAAAAAAGGGCAAAGCCCGAGAGGCAATGCGCGAATATCGAGGAGAGACAGGCGGAAAACGACCAACCGTACCGACAAACGGTTGGTAGATTGATTTTGCCAGGCGTGCACCCTCCCGCCACCCTTTCAATACGACCGAGAGGGATGCGTTCGATCCCATCTCGGGTTATTAATAATATCTGGAGGTTAGTATTTCTCCGAGAGCGAAGCGGTCGGTGTTACGGTGGCGGAGACGCGCGGAGGAGGTAAGAGTCTGAGGCTAAGAGGAAATGGGAGATCTCTTCATTTCTGTATCACGCGAACGAACGAACGAACGAACGAACGAACCGACCCGGCGCAGAGCGTCGAGGCCACAGATGGAAATACCCGATTTATATGCAAATTCCATATTTGTCGCCGCGAGAGGCGTCGGCCGTCGCGCCGCGCTGCGTCGTCCTTGCTCGAAAGAAGCCATGACGGAAAGTGCAAGTCTTCCATACAGGGGATCCATGTAAAAGACATGCAGTTAGCCCAAATGTCGATTTATTTTAAGGCTTACCAATATTCTATAATCTATATCATGAAGGCGAAAATTATTTCTTCGAAAAATCGAAGTTTTATTTATATTTCAACTAATTTTTCAAAAACGTAGTCTTTGATACTATTTCTTGATCACTATTTTTATTTATTATTCCATTATTTTCATTATAGTCTGTGAATTAATATGCATAATTTAATGAAAAATTTTGAAGCAATAAAAAATGAATTTGTTTTAAAATAAACAAGCTTATTTTTTTTAGTTATTTGCGATTGTATAAAGTACACTCTTTAATATTTTGTTATTCTTGATGCGATTATTTTTATTTAATATTCCAGTATTTTTATTACAATCTGTAAATTAAAACGTGTAAATTAATGCAAAATTTAAAGTAATGCCTGTTTTTAAATAGATATACTCATTTATCTCTATCCATTCATGAAGGAACATCTGTGGTTAGATAGTATCCTATCTATTCGTTGCTTAGTTATAGCAACTGTCGTTTACAAAATCTCGTTAACGTCAGAATATGGATTTCCTTTCAAGGGTGCATGGGGCAGCAAATTATCGAGCGGCCTTTCTTCGACCCTCACAGGCCCGCGATATCGTTAATAAACCCAACGTCCCTGGGTCTTTCTCGTCTAATCACCCCACCTTTTTTTTTCTTTCGACCTCCCCTTCTTATTTTCCTTCATTCTTCTCTTTTTTTCTTAAACAACATCCAAGAGACACTTGCATATTTGATATGCCGTGTAAACGGCTGAATAAGTGCGTGCTGTTAATGTATTATTGGCGCACGTGCTAGATTAAAAAAAAGTAGTTTAGTACCAAATCTAGAAAGAACGACGAGAAGATTGCGAATAGATTAATAATGGATTACAACAATTTAACACGCAGACTAAATTTTATATTACGAGTTAAATCTTTTTGCCCTAAGCATACTTTTTTTTATTTCATCACTTTACGCGTTTGCTATCGAATTAAATAAATTTCTTCTAATATACAGAAATGTTCATATTGCGCGGTTTTTTCTAAAATTTAACGGATTTTTTCAAATAGGATAATCTTGTGCGAGATATAAAAATTGCTTAATAAGGCAAGGCTTCAACAAAACCTGTTTGTAATCTTATCTCTGTCGACATGTAGTCCTTTGAAGTACAGGTTTCGCGTGCGAACGTAGAAAGAGGAACGTCGTCATCCGAGATTTTTCGGAAGCAGAATTAAAATTCTTCTGCGTCGATGAGCCTGAGAACGGTTGAGGGGGAGAAGCGCGCGCAGTTGTGTTCTCGAGAGGAAACCGCGAAAAGAATTTTCCCGAGATAAGCGACTTCGAGGAGGGAGTGAGAAGGCACCGTCGGGACATTCCGGGAAAAATGATTATACGAAGTTGGAAAAACTTTGGTACGCCGGAGAGAGGAAGAAAGAGAGAGGGAAGAGAAAGGGGCGCATATAGTAGCGGAGACGAAGCAGCAGTTTCTCGCGATGTCACCGTTGCGTGCTCATTTATCCTGGAACCGTTTCCGTTGGGATATTTTCACAATGTCAAATTGTTGGTTAAACCTTGGGTAGGTTTACATCTCCAAGTTGTAGGACAATTTTGTCTGAATTTCTTGGCAGACATGGATTAATGTGTATATTATGTTTAGAGAATTCTAAAATATATAATATAATTTTATGTTTTTGATCGCTGTTAGTAATTTCTTGCGCATTTCTAAACATTTTGTAAAATGTTATGAAATGTAAGCACACAAACGATATTTATATACATAAGAAAACAAGTTCGTACAATATAATTGCTTGATTTAGTAATATGTTCAAAGCTAATAATTTAAAAAATTATTAATTGCAAATAGGTATCGAATAAACAAAATGTGATTCTCTTAAAGTTCAGCCAAATTGTAGCGTTTACACACAGATGATTTACATCAATATCTCACGCACATGTACACATATAAAATGTTTTAATTATAATAATAGACGTCTAAGTCCAATTTTGTAAACTCCACGTTGTTTCTTCGTGCAAACTACTAGTCTATGGGCTACTATTATGTAAGTACAATTTGTACAACTTTTATATGAATGTTGTCACGATGTGACAGGTCTAGAGCGTCATATTGAACTAAGAAAGGAAGGTAAGGAAGATTTCAGTTTTGAAATTTTTTCGCCTTCTCTGCATAAACTCCATCTCACAGATACGTATTATTGTACGTATACTTTATCCTGGGAAAGAATTTTCGAATCAGTAAAAGAGGAAAAAAAGTAATTGTTATGCAAAAATTATTGCGTTTAGTCGATAATACAGACGACTTTAGGATCCCCTTAAGAGAAATTATTTTAGCATCTATGTGTTAATATAAATATTATAAATTTTTTGTACGCACTTTCTAGACACCACACAGTATTAACAAATATCAGTTACAAGAAAGTAGTAATAAATATCTGTGAAGTATGATTATGAAAGAGAAGAATTTTCCCTTTTCTTTGTGTGCCTTTTTCGGAAGAAAGACTGATCTCGTGGAATTTTTCACGAGACATAAAGTTATCGCGATAACCCGAACCTGCCAACATCAACGAATTGTCAAATGTGCGCGTATATTCTCAAGGGATTACCGGGATCCGTTAAGTCGCGGTTACATCTGTTCTCGAGCGTGGAAGACTGAACGGAAGGGGCAGAACGGAGGGTTCTCAATTGCCTTATTTATATTTGTCCCAATCACACCGTCGTCGCGCGCGCGGATTTTTCGTTTAGCCCTCTCGCAGAACGTCCTCCTCGTTCGTCGTAGACGTCGCGGAAGGGTAAGACGGGACGACGTGATAAATTACCGCGTGTCAAAGCCTCGGCGTGCATTCATTTGCACGGCGTTAGCACTGTCATTGGCACCATTCCTCATTCGCGCGCTCGTAACGAGCGACGCGCTTCTTCGTTACATCGCGAAGTCACGAGATAATTTCGATAAGTTTCTCACAGAAAAGTCCATCAATAATATGATCCCTCTACACTTACTTTCTGAATTAACGGCTGTTGAAGGTGATGTCAAAATTAGCTGCGATTGAACTGGACTTTATTTTAAATACCTAATCGCATAAATGAAGTTCGCTTAAGTTATGTAACACTTGAGTATGATAAATAGTTATTTTCTTCGCAATTAAAATAATGCTTGCGAGAAATTTAGAAATTGAGAAATTCTAAATACTAGAGTTTAAAATCGATAGGAAAATGATTTAACGTTGAATATCTGA
This sequence comes from Trachymyrmex septentrionalis, assembly GCF_001594115.1. Classification (NCBI taxonomy): domain Eukaryota; kingdom Metazoa; phylum Arthropoda; class Insecta; order Hymenoptera; family Formicidae; genus Trachymyrmex; species Trachymyrmex septentrionalis. The sequence goes on from NW_017304887.1 coordinate 654,157, forward strand.
AAGAATGTAATATTAAAGCGCGCACTTCAATCGTGTCATTTGCGACATCAAGGCGAACAGTTTCGCGTGCTGGCTGTTCCTTTTTCAACTTTACCGAACAATTCTCGACCCAGACGATAGGACGCAGAAGGTAGAGTATTTAGAGATCGGGGTATACCGGACAACTCCCTTGATGCCGGACCGTGGTCTCGTCGGAGATAATAGGAGCTCGAAAGTTTTCGAGTTTGCAACTTTCTCCTCTTCGACGCAATCTCGCCGGGATTTTTTCCTTCTCTCTCTCTCTCTCTCTCTCTCTTCATCCCCGCTGACGCGACGTCGAACAAAATTCGTGAGGGTTATTTCCCTCTATTCGCACGATTCTCTTCTTTTTACCTTTCCTCTTTCGCATTTCTGCCATTTCTCTCCTTCTTGCTCTCTTTATTTTTTTCTCCTCCTCACACGAGCCCGTCAGCTCTTTTACATCTGTGTTGCATACCATGTGCTCCTGTAAGTATAAGATATATACGGTTGCAGATACTACGAGATTTGTGGTCGCTGTGGCGCACGGCCGAAGGCAGGCCGCTTTCAAGGTGGAGATTGCGTTTTGACGTCTGATAGATTCATGGTTATTGGAATCAGAATGGTACTATTACGGTACGAGAAGCGGGACGAGGCGATGTTAGTCGCCTCGGGCGAAGTCGCGTAAATCAACCGGTTCTAGAATTCTGTTTTGGGAGTCTGTCACTACACATGGGATTCCTTTTTCCTTCATCTCGATACATTTCTCGATCTAAATTTCGAAATTTCAAAATCAGATTGCATTACATGTGTCATTTCACAGATCAGCCTACATTCTTGGAATTTATACATAAAGGAGCTGTTTTTGCTGAAGTATCCATAACTTAGCTAGATACAGATCTGAAAATAATTGTGTTTAATTCATCGAAATAATTATTTATGTAGGACATACAAACTGGTTGCCAGAATGTCAAAACTTTTTGCAGCGTTACTCATCCTGCTTGAGAGACCTACAAAATTATTTTAATAGTTGAACAAAATTATTTTCAGATTACACAGAGAACTAGTTAAATTTTAAAATACTTTAGCAGAACCGTTCTTTCTGTGTAAAATATCATCCACAAATGTATTCTTCATGTAACATACATTAAATGTAAATTAATTAACATTAAAAAAAATTATTCATATCAGCAATATATTTACTAAAGACGTACACTAAAAATATTTATTAAGAAAAAATGATAAAAAAATGAATGTAGAGCAACGGATGCAGGAATACTTGCATAATTTAAAGGAACAGTATTATACTTGTATGTATACTGACTTATTATACAATACTTATCAATTTTAATTTCTTTCCGTACGTTTAATAAATTTTAAAAAAGTTCACATTGTTATATAAATGTTAAAACTTTATTCTGCGGAAAAGTCGCTTGCAAACGGGAGAGGATGGAGTAAGGCTGCGCTTTGACATTGACGAAGTAGACCCGTAGACGGTGTGGGAAATGTCGCTAATGTCGTAACCGAGTGTCATCGTGCACCCTCCTGGAGCATCGGAACTCTGCGAGGAGTGGATGGAGAGGTGGGTGACGGGAACGCGAAAGGGGATGCTGAGAGATATATCGTCGCTTGGGACAACCAAGGAGGAACTGGAGGTTGATGGCTCGAGGACGGGCTGGTTATCTTTTGCCTGTAGGTGCAACGACGTAGCTAACGCTAGAGAGAAGACGAGCTTTACTGTTTGCAAGAAAGACTGGCGTCTATCCTTGACGACAAAGCCTTAGTCGCCTACTGGTGTTCTTTTTAGTCAACGAAACTTTACACAGTCCGTCATAAAACGTAAAGGGAGAAGGATAATACTTTTGTTTCTTTTTTCGTTTCTCAGAAATGTACGACAACGTCGTTTAGACTGAATTTCAAATTTAGTCAAACGAGTGATTATTGTGAGTCTGTTATATTGTTTGTTACATAATAATCGGTTATTATTTATAATATCGAACAGCAACAGTACATTTTCCGATAGATAAACTTTATAATGATTTTTCAGGAATGTTTTACGTTTTTTTTTTAGAGATTCAGACACAATCTTCTCGATATTATTCTTTGTGTCTAGTGTCCCGAAGGGTAGCCGAACAGTTAACTGGGTCGGGGAGTCCCCGGACTATATTCCTTGCAAACACGAAACCAATCGCGACACCTTCGATGACCGAACGAACGACTCGGTGGCAATAACGGACGCTGGTTGTCGTACAGACGAGGGGTTTGAAGATCGCGGAGCGGTGGAACGGTCTAGGAATCGAGGGGACAATTGTTGCGGAAGACGACCATCGGTCTGGCCTCGCCGGGACATCTTTCCTTTTATTGCCCATAAAAGCAATAATGCAATACCATACGATACGCATGCCGATACTGAAGTACGACAAAACGATACAAATGCCTAGATTTCTCAGTTCCTTCCTTCTTTCCTTCCTACTTAACTTTCATCCTCCGTCTCTCTCTCTTCGATACGATAGTTTCGGTAACGATGAAATTATTCTTCTTAAATCTTTACAATAGTTGTTACGATAAATAAATAAAAAAGCAATATTTTGTATAGCTCTCATAGTGTTCTTTCCCATGTAAATGTTATAATGCAGAAATTACAATTTATAAATGCGCATTACGGAATGCGACTATCGCAAGAGTTTTCTTTTTAATTTTGCACGGCAGAACGAGGGAATTAAAGCGACGAGCGACGGATGAAACGATAATCGTTCGAGACCTATTCTCTCTCAACTCTCTCCGGTCCGCCAAGCTCATTTCGCGCTGTTTAAAAATCTCATGAAGGCGAAACAAAGGACGAGGCGCGAGCGTTCGGCATTAAACGGCTCTCGAAGGACGCGCCAACGGGGGGGGACGTAGTGGAAGGCGCAAATCCGGGACGAGGAAGAGCGTCGTGATGACGTCTCAATTCCCCCGGAGTCAGCCTTTAAAAAAGCCGAGGGAAAGATTCTTATCAGAACGTTTCGCCTCGACCGGCCTAATTTACTTATGCTCCTCCCTTCGGGGCCTATTTACAAGTGCAAAATTGCTTACGTCCCTCTTTCTACCAACGATCTTGGGAACTCGTTCTTCATTTGTTCACAGATCCGAACTTGTTTCAATATACATATAATATACACCCGGCCGTTAATAATATTTATTTCCTATTTATTTTAAAAAATATTACGCTTTTATTAATAATTATATCATCTCCATTAAAAAAATTAATAAAGTTAAATCAGACTTGCGTAGATACAAAAAATCCATATAATTAAATAAAAAAACGTATATAAAATAATTTTTTACTTTTTTATAGTAAATATATTTATTTATTGTTTTTAAGTAAATATTTACAAATAAATATTTTTTATTATACTTTAGCGCATAAACACTTTAAAACACATATCATATACATACATATTGCTATTAACTGTCTTTCTATACATAAATGGCATTTTTGACTTTTCGTAATATGCAAAAACTTCGTTCACAAATAGCATAAAGTATAAAAGTATGAATATTTCGTATATAGTGTAATTATATCTCAATGTATATTTTTTAAAATGTTGTAAATCTATACTCTTATATAACACAAAAGTTATTAAAAAAGACAATCAAATAACCAGTCCAGATAACTAAGCACAACCTTGACATAAAACAGGAAACAGTTGCATGGAACAAGTTTTTATCATATTGCAATAATTTCGTTTGGACAATCTAAAGGCATTATGCGGACATTTTCTGCGCAAGCAAGCGAAAATAGTGTAACATACTTATTGCCATAAAAGTTGGTAAAATTTGATGGAAATTGTTTTCCTAAAATATTAAATCTATCTACGTGTCTCCATGATTTAAATGGAAATATGTGCTTTCTTCATTAAAATCGAGCAATACGCGATATTGCCACTGCGAGATGGACACGGCAGACTATAATTTCTTGTAAGAATCATGCAGGGAATAAAAAGCCAATGTTGTACGACTTTATTCTTAGGTTTTTAAATCGTTTTCTAATCGGTATATAATTTTGGTATATAATTTAACTAATCATTGAAGATTGTTACCGATTAATATCAAAAATTATATGTCAATTGAAAATATTAAAAAACGATAAGGTTGTAAACAGAAAACGTTATAAATAGATAAAAGACAAGATGACGTGTGACTGAACGTTAAATAATTCTTTATCTATCGCTACCAGTTTTAATTGCTTTTAATTGAGCAGCCACTGAAATATGCACGCGTGTAATTATTATTTTTTATTATGTTATAGAAATCATAGATACGCTTTGTACGCGATTTAACTTTTCAGTTTTTACATTTTATTACACTTGCTTAAAATGCTTGAATACTTAATGTGTATAATTGATATTAAACTATCACTATTACACTAATCCCTCGATACATACAACTGTCAAAATATGCAATAACAGTCGATCACGAAGTAATCGTACCGAAAAAATCGAGGAAAGGAGGCGAAAATATTTCAATAGATTTGAGTTTTAGAATAGTTGGATCTCGTTAATTTTACTACAATATATAAAATAATTTTCTAAATAAATAACAATAAATAAAGGGCAAAGTAAGAGTCAAACACACTTCTTAAATAGTCACACAATTAAAGGAATAAATTACAAATAAAGAAAAGTAAAATTTAAAAAAATATATAATAAAAAGCTCAATTTAAATTCAAATATAACAATATAGTTGGAAAATTTGTTAATATCTGTTAATATAAAAATTGCTATAGTAAACAAATTACTAATTGTATAAAACTAAATTTTTGGTTGATATTTTATTTACTAGATTGAACACTTATAACCGAAATAGAGTGTAAAAAGTTTTGCAGATATAGGAAACTGTTAATCCTAGTCGAGACGTTACAAAGATCCTAAAAAAGGTCAGGAAGAGCTCATTTTAATACAAGTTTTGATAAAGTATTAAAAAGAATATTAAGCTTTATACGCATCACAAAAATAATAACAAGTATCAGAGTCTAAAGACAGGAGTACAGATTTTTGCACAATGGATAACGCACAATACAACACATGAAAAAATCAAAGTCTTTTTTTTTGTGGAAAGGAAGGAAATGATTCATTTTCTTATGCATTATACGTTATACAAGATTCTGTTCTCTAAAAATTAGACTACAGATTTGTACGATTAATAGTTGCAGCGAGTTAGTGAGTCCATCATGACTAATGGCTAAAATAAGTAGAACTGTGCAACCTTTAATCGTAATCATCAACTAGTAATCTAACAGGGGCTTCAATCCTGAAACACAATAAAGGCAGTAAACCTTAAGCTGTAAAAAAACAGTCATTTATATAGCATGGTTATTCTTGTATTTTACTGTAACTAGCCAATATCTTACCGTTTAAAGCTTATTATCTCTATTAAGCTTTGTCTATAATAGTCGCACAGACTGTATCATATCAGTCGTGTGTTGTATAAGGATGCGTACGTTCAGCAGAATGCAACTGTTGCGCGGTTTAACGATGCGTTGCTACATGTTGAATGTTTTGCTCTTATGATACAAAACGCATTTTTTTAACTAAAAGTCGAAGAGAAAGTTAGATGAAGGCAACCGTAATATTGACTCAAATTGATCTAAAATATAATTATATATATCTTTATTTTTTTAATATTTATACCACTTTGTAACTTCTTATGTATTTCAGAAGTATCTACTACGTTGTAAGTATTTCAAAGGATATATTGGAGGCAGCCATTTTGATAAACACGTTTTATTTAAGACTCAGCGTACTTTTAGTTTGCTGGAAATAGTGGAAACCGCTGAGCGGACATGTTGAAATGTTGAATGCATTTAAGATCGTAACAGATAATCATTAAACGGTTGCAAAGACTGTTGCGTACTGCTGAACGCATCCATTGAAGTTCTGTTGTTAGTCGTAAGGTTGTCGCAATTACAAGAGCTCTTATCGTATAGAGTTGGGCTTTAACTTTCTAACAATTAGGGCCTAAGCACAAAAATAACTGTAACTGAGCCGTGGAACGTAAATCGTAATTGCAAATTGATCAAAGCGTTGTACGATTACGACTTATATTTCACCACTCAGTTACGATCATCTTTGTGCTGAGACCTTTAACTTAGTATTAGCCTACAATTAGAAAGAATATTCCTGTAACATTCTCATACGAGAATCGACATTGCGAGTCAGTCTGCGCAACTACAGTAGACGAAGCTTTATATTTCGGAATTACGCGAAGGCGCATACCATGTCGTATTCTTCTTCTGCGGAAATAACCGTGAGTTCCATTATCAGTGATATCTCGTACTGCTTACAGCGTGCTAACAATAAATATAATCATTAAAACATCGTGAGATGAATGCGCTTGCCATCGCTACTATGAAATTTTGTTGAAACAGATAAATTTATGCAAGCAAAAAACTTTGTTATTATATCATTACTCATTTCTTATAATACAATTTTTTATTGATACAAACATATTACAAACATATTACACATTTAGTTAACAAAATCGTTTGATAAAACAAATTTTATTTTAATCAACTAAATAGGTCTTTTGGTATGTACAAAGATATGTAATTTTTTGTATACTTTTTTATGACACTTCTAATTTATAGAATTTTCAACAAACGAAATGATTGAATCGTTGTTTTCTTAAATTGAACGACAGCTGAGATAGGAGAAAGGATACTAAGCTTTCTCTTCGCAAGCGTCCTCGATGTCCAGTGGGACGCTAAGACGCAAAACGACACCTTGAGCTGAGATTACAACCGGTCGAATCCTCTTTTCTGACCCTTCAGAGCAACATCCTCGTGTCTTTACATCTGTTTTTGCAGGGCGCGTCTCTTTCGAGACTAGCCGTCTTCTTATGTCACCTTCCTTCGAGTTACTCCCTTTCCTCGTTGCGTATTTTCTACACACGCAAAGAATATTTTGTCTGTATATGCAAAATCCACCAACGTATACGAATGTTATATCTACGTTTCTCGAGGGCGCAGCGAATACATTTCACGAGCGGGAATACGATTATCCCCGTATCGAGGGAAGATTCTCGTTGCACTCGTGGATTTATTAGCGGAAATTAGAACCGTTACGGTGGATTCTTACGAAACTTAGAGAAACGGAAAAGAAAGGGCAACGAAGACGCCGTTCATAAAAACAAATCGTGTCTAGATAGTCGGAATGTCGCGCGAGGGAGACTTTCTTTTTCTTTCTCTTATTTCAGCTTTCAATATTCGTAATAATATTTGTCAAAATTTTGATTCGTAAAACAAAACATTTTTCCTAACGTTGGTTTTTTGATTTTTTTTTACTATTTATTTCAAATAATACGTTTGATTTAAATAGATTTTAAATTATATATACGAGTATATTATATTAATTGTTGTACTCTGTCTCTAGTTCAGATTTAGATGTAATTTTATTTTTATGTTATATAAAATTTTGTGAGATTCTATTTATATGAGAATTATTCTCTTTTTATTCCTTGCTCTATTTATTTGTAAAAATATGATAAATCATGAATTGTCGATGGTTATTAAAGCACTGGGGGAAGATTTTTCATCAGCTGCGATCATGATATGATACTCGACGACAAAATTATAGTAATGCTCGGTCGTGAGATGCTTGACGATGCGTGAAACGACGCGACTTTGTCCTCAAAATTGCGACACTGTATAATTTTGTGCAAAAGAGCGATATTTGCAGCGAGGGTGGTACTTTATGCGAGCGATTATTAGTCACAAAATTTTTGGTCCTTCGAAACGAGCCTGAAAACGTTACTAAAGAAGCTCAGATTTACCAGCGTCGGGCTCATTGCGGACGTAAAAGGAATCGTATCATCATCGTAAACCGACTAAACACTCTCTCCTGAACGATGAAGCGAAAAAACCGCCCTGCTAGTAGGAAGGACTTTCACAATCATCTCAATGTTAAATTATCTGACAATCGTCTGTGACCGTACCTACTTCTCCATCATTCTCTTGCCTTTTCATATTTCTTGCTGTTGTAGAAGAGAATTTCTGTATATACATATAATACATTCCCTGCGTGCAATTGTCATTCTAAAGTTATTGTGTCTTTATGAAGACATGCGTAATTATCTGCCATGATGTTAATTTGTTTTGAATAAACAATGTCGAGGGACATCATTTGTTTTTAGTTATGTCACTTTTGAAATATAAAAGAAAGATCTTACATATTTCAGAATTGATATAATTAAGAAACGTAATTTTCTTATTATTATGAATGAGTTAAATAAATATTATCCTATTAATCATTAAAAATGAATTAACTTTACTTCATAAAAAAATCACCAAAATCGTCAACTCAAAAAGAGCAGTCTAAAAAAAGTCACTACAATTTAAAAAAGGTGATTTTCTAAAAATTGTGAAACGAAAATAACATATATGAGATTTCATCACATATTAAGAATATATTCTTTTTGCTGATATTATTTGATTATTCAATCATTTTTTTATCACGTTGAGAAATTTTCGTTTTGGTCTTATTTTGAAAAACTTCATTTGCGTTTTTTGAAGAGACACATATAGATGGTATAAAATTGAAAATATTGTAATATGGAATAAAATATAATTATTACGTAATATTAATTTATGCATATCTATCAATCATCTTGCGATTACTTCAAGAAAGTAAAGTTTGAAAGCTGTGATAAACCAAATATTATCATATTGATATAAAATAATTACTTACAATTATTCGAGAACGCATCGAGTCAGATGTAATGTCTTTACATATTCTACTCAGAGAAATATTTCACTCTAACACCGTTACTTTTTTTAGCACACCCTTCACGAGAAATCGCAGCTTTCGACCTCTAGAGTATGGATTCCCGCCACCTTTGTTCTCACGAATTTTTCACACGCTTCTCTCTCTTCCTCTTATACATTCTTTCTACCCTTCTGTTTCGCTCTCCCTTATACGTCCTTTCCTCAAAAGCGGGATTAAGACTTTTCTCACTTCCCACACATGTTTCATGGGTATCAGCAGACTCGGTAGAAAGATTTGCAAGTTAAATGGCATAAATGAAAAGGCAGAATAGCTATTTTTCTATTCTCTATCAATTCCTAGGAATTCGCTCGATGAACGAAAAAACGCATTATTTCAATTATTGGAAATTGTTTAATATCTTATATGAAACGAAAAAGAAATATTAAAATCTTTATATAATTATAAAGATTATAAAATTCTATAATATTAATTGTATTAAATAATACAATTACATAAATATTTTCCGACGGCACAAATATTTTTTTCTTCTAATTTAGAAATATAGGAATAAATATCCTAACTTTCTTTTTTCTATATTATATCTTTGATGGTATGAAATAACATATTTTTTTCTTTCGTATGTTTGAATATATAAAAAAAATTTTGCTTTTTCTTTTATTATACTATTTTTAATATCTAGATGTATTAATACGTATGGAAATGATTGTAATAATTCACAGCTGTGAGTGGCATACTAAAAGCCACGCGATTCGTTGTACGTGCGGGAAATAGAAGCTACTCGCGAGTAATATCCACCAAGAAAATAGATATCAATAATGGTCCCCTCGTGACGCGCGTGCCTGCTAATTTATTTCCCTATGAATATCCGAAAAGGCACCCTTTCCTTCCACCCGAAGACTACCGGAGCCGTTGTCTTCTGACTCGGGTGGGCGTTGTATGACCGGGACATTAAGACATTGTTCGGATGATTTACACGCCGATTTGCATTCACGTGTCGGCCGTATATTAGACGAACGCTATGCGTGAACTTACGCGCTCGCACCTTTGCTGTTAAATCCTATTGTAAATTCATTACTTTCATGGGACACCGCGCCTTCGAGATTTCTACATAAGTAAGAGATTTTGAAACTCTTATATGTTGAGCGCCAACTTCAAAAATGGAAGGATAATAAGTTTTTAGATTTTCTAAATAATATTTAAATTTGTATTTTTATTCTGGAGATTGAAGTCAACAATTATTTTTTTTAATATATTGAACATTGAATATTTTGTGAATAAAAACGACTTGCAATCAATATTTTTATACTGAAAAGAAATTTTTTTCAAATTGTCCAAAAGATTTTAATATTGATTATGAATAATACTAGTATTCTTCATATGCAATATATGCGAGTGTCGCAAAAATTAACTCTTAACACTTTAAACCCTTTTGTAACGTAAACGCCACACTTGGAACGATATACCTAAGCCAACTTTGACTCAGAACATTTATAAAAATAAACATATTTTAACAAATTTGTTTTTCAATCAAAGCGCCAGACAGTAAGAAATATAACAGTACCAAGTAAATGTACGTATCCTTACTAATAAAAAATTATAAGCTATAATGTAAATAATAGTTTCGAAAAAAACCATATTTTGTTAAAAAATTCTTATTTTTCATATATAAGTTAAAAAACACTTTGGAAAATAGAACCTTTGAACTTTCAGAAAAAAATATTGCATTAATGTATCTTTTAAAAAACATTATTTAAAAGAACGAAAATAAAGAAAATTTGAAATTCATTTTGAATAGAATATATATATTTTCTGTTAAATAATGAATTGAAACAAAAATGAACCAAATATATGTAAATTTCTAGAATTAGCATTCGCATAAAAAATGTTTATTATAATTATAAGTAATTATATTGCACAAATAGTTTTATGTATATATATATATACACACACATACACACAAGATATCCTATTTTAAAGGATCCACTGAAATATCTCGGAAACACTGCATTAAATCGAA
>NW_017304887.1:665035-668123 GCF_001594115.1 Trachymyrmex septentrionalis
AGATGTCCTGTTTTAAAGGATCCACTGAAATATCTCGGAAACACTGCATTAAATCGAAAAATGTTTTAGACAAAAATTTTTTTTACTTTGAAGAGGATATACGTATAATGGTATTATAAGATGGTTTGATTTTGGACGACATTGTCGAGATCAAGGCAAGATTACTTTGAATATTTTACCTTTCATTTTTCTTCACATATTCTTGTAGATTACCTCGAGAGCTTTTCAAAATACTATAATAAAATATTTTGTCGTTAAGTACTTTTTGTTATAAAGCTTCAAAGTTACAGTATTGCCGACATTAGCATTAATTACCTAAGATATCCGATGGCTAAAACCTCTTAAATATTGCTCATGACCTGAATAATATTTATCAAGATCAAGATCATTGGAGCAAAAATATATTACAATTTACGTTGATTACACCAGCAAAAAACTATCTTAAATATTACATTTATACCATGGCATTTTCAATGACTGACATTTTCTGAAATCCTGGTCGCAAATTATCTAAAGTTTTATAGAATATAAAGATAAAACTATAAAGTTTATTTTCTGATCCGAGACGGTAGCCACCTTTCAAAAACGAAAAAGTTCTTAGAAATAAAAAGGTCTGGGTATATACCATATCCAAAAGTGTTTTTAAGAGTTAATTATACTACGGTTTTGCTGAAGTATTTGAAAATTGAGGTATTTGAAACTAGGATCTGAAAAGAATTTTATTGCATCATTAAAAGAATTATGCAAGAACGCTCAAATTGTTGCTAGAATATTAAATTTGCAGCATATCGTCAAACTTGTGTCTCCTGCATAATTATTTCAATAGCTCAACATAATTATTTTTAGATCTGTATTTAGCTAAAATTGAAAAAATTCTTGATCTCAAAACCGTTTTTTTTTGTGTGTAAAAAAATGCGCGCTATTTCATAATTATTTTTTGCGATACTGGCTAAAGCCAGATCCATAGATCTAATAAGACAGAGTGAACTTATCGAAGAATACAGTTTAATGAGAGAAGGGCGAGAGAGAAACGCAGTGATGTTGAAGAATATCAAGCGTTTCCAGAAAATGTAACTAACCCGTTCTTCTCGTACGATGTCTAGTACGTACATGTTCTCACGCACACACATATATAGCATCGTAGGCACATGTATACATGTACATATAGGTATATACTTGTACATCTTGCGGGGGCGGCAGGGCGCCCACGTGCGAGCGAAGCATCCTTCGCCAGGAGCTGAACAGCCACTGATGAACTTGAGTCATCGATCATCCAATTAGCCGGGCGATCAATCATCCCGCTGCCATTTGCCCCGAGCCTACGTACGGCCCTCAAACCGGGTTGCCGCTTGCTTACAAGCATGGTCCAGCAGCATCCTTCCGGCGTGGCCCGGCGGCGCGTTCTACCCGTTGGACGCGCGGGGCGTTCGTGTAATCAACCCTTTTCAACGCTCTCACCTTCGACGTAACATTAACTGCCCCGCTTCCTCCTCGTCGTGACGCGACTTTTTCATCTCGCTCCGTTCGTGGCGATCAATATTTTCAGTGACATCGCGGCAAATTATATTTACAGAACGAGTTTGGTAATGCTAATATGAATGAACTTTATGGATATTTAATCGATGATAGAAAGCTCACATTTAGCTGATAGAATAATCGGAATAATGTATTATACAGTCGCTCGAGCAATTTTAGAAAATTATATATAGTTAAAATTAGTAAGAATATTATTTTGAAATATAAATTATTATTATTGAGATGCTGGATGCCATTATTAAGATTTCCAGCGTAAGATGTCACAGCATCGATATCTGACGTTTCCATGGAATATCACCGTAGGCGATCGGCGAAGTACATTAACGACTCACAGTACACGAGAGTGAACATACCGAATCGGTGTCTTCGCCTTCGTCTGGCGGCGATAGTCCTCCCCCCACATCCTGCTCGTTACCGTGTTAGCACGGTAACGCACTCCGCGTGTAAACTCGAACGCCTTCGCTTCTTCGTTCGCGACTGAGGGGTGAAGGCCCCTTCGCGCCGATAACAGCTCGAAATATCGGATAATAATGCGCGATATGACGCGTGAGTTGTTAATTCGCGCGTCGCGTCCGATGCACATGACGCGAACTCGCGAATCCTCCGCTCTGCGTCCTTCGCCCTTCGTACTCCACGCGTTTCTCGTCCGTCTCTCCGATGTTTCCGCGCGACTTGCCCCCAATGGCTCCACCCCACCCTTACGTTTTTCTACGGAACAAAAAATTTCCCGCTAAATCGACCGCGTTTGACCCGAGGTATCGCTCGTTGCTTTGACGCTATTAAATTCAAGGTTCATCGCCTTATTCTTTTTTTCGGAGGTTTCAAAACTTAGATTTTAATATAATCCTTTAACGCCGGAATTCACTTTTTTTTTTATACAAAAACGAAATTGTTAAGAAATTAATGTAGTCCTTCAATGCTGAAATATGCTTAGATTTTAATATAATCCTTTAATGTTGGAATTTATTTTTTTTTATTACGAAACTAAATTCTGAAGAAATTAATTTATTAATTCTAAATCAACAAAGAACGAATAGCGGTAAGAATTGTTCATAGTGAATTTACGAAATATATGTATTTGCTGATGTAAGAACAGTAATGATATTAAATACGTAATTATTCTGAAGATCGTAAGATGCAAATTGTCGGTCTTGAGGATATTGGCTAAACCAGCTCCAAAAATCGGACGACAAGCCTCATGCCGTGCCTTTCCGTATATAGCCGCGCCATGTTTAATTTATGCTGATAGATCTTTACATTCCAAATTGGCTTTTAAGCTCCATTTATTTAAAGGCACATCGAGTTCTTCGTCGGTAGCGACTCGCTTATTGGCTGCTCGCTGCATCTACCTGCAAACCGCGCCGGTGCTCTTCTTCTCGATTTATATCTATTTCCATAATTTCCTCTTAGCTGATAATTCACCACCGTCGACGCAACGTTTCCTCTCTCGACCCTTTCAGAATGCTCGCTTCGGAACGTAACGTGGGACGAGGTGCGAAAGCTATATACGACGAAATATTCTCTAAAGCGATCTCTCCTTCGCAGTTGTCTA
>NW_017304887.1:668223-672172 GCF_001594115.1 Trachymyrmex septentrionalis
TACCGTCGACGCAACGTTTCCTCTCTCGACCCTTTCAGAATACTCGCTTCGGAACGTAACGTGGGACGAGGTGCGAAAGCTATACGACGAAATATTCTCTAAAGCGATCTCTCCTTCGCAGTTGTCTACGAATGTTTCTTCGTCGTCTGGTCTCTACATACGAATTGTAATGTTGATAGTTATTCAATTTTTCTCACGGAAAGAATAGTTTTGCAGAAATATCTCTAAGAATGTAACTAGATACAAGTTTGAAAATAATTTTGTTGGACTATATTATTTAGATAATTACCTAGAAATTTTAAGCACTATTAACAATGCTGTAAAAAGTTTTGACATTCTAGCAACCAGTGCCCTACATAATTATTTTGAGCTCCAATCTAGATTCAACATAGATATTTTCAGATCTGTATCTAACTAAATTTTTAGATATTTCAGCAAAACCATTTTTTTCCATGTAATAACAATCGTGTTCTCAAATTTGGATGATTGGAAATCATGTGATTGCAAAATTGTAGATGAAATTAAAAAGATATGTTTTTTTACGATTAATAAATAATTAATGGAAAAGGTTAATAATGTAATTGATTATGCAGATTAAACTTCATTTATTAAATGAAATACTCTACTATTACGTGTTTAACTTTTCACTTATAACGCATAAGCTTTTAAACATTCATTATATATACGCGTGTGTTACATCTTTTTGGAAGGGGAGGATAAAATGGACCAAAAACTGTTCATCAAGATGGTTCATCACGCGTATGCGCCCGAGTACTTAAGTTCTTACACTTACGAAAATATTTCCCAGAAGGAGAGCTGGCTGCTACCTTGAGGTGCCGGGCGGAAGACGATGCAGGGTGGCGAAGCCAAGGGTGGCTTGAGACCACCCGCCGTGCGCTAAGCCGATAGGCCGTGAATCTATGGGGTGGGTGCGGGAACGAAAACCTAAGTGTCGGGCGGAAAACGTCTCTTTAATGCTCTTAGCGTCGTCACGCTACTTCTGTGAGCTTCCACTTTCTGCGCGAGTCGTCTTCCTCCGCGACGCCGAATAAATATACGTCGGCGTTCAAATTACAGCGAGCGTCCGAGCGAGAGCTCGCTCTCTCCCTCTGTTCACTATTGAATAATAAAAATGATAAATTTCGGAAAGGACATAACTCATGAAAAATATCGCGAAATGCTAAAATATCCGAGCTATTAAAATTTTCAGACTTTTCGAGTAGCGTTAAAAGCGTTAAAAGCAATTACATAAACTAACTAATAAAACCTAATAGATTTATTAACAAGTTCCTGGTTGACTTTTGTAAACAAATTTTTTTTGTACAGATTTTATATATACATTAATATTAAAAATTGTATACATGCCGTCGTCATATTATCTTGTGCGTTTGAAGTATATTTAAATATTGTCTTTTCCGAAGACTTTATCAAATCTCTGTTTCCTTCTCTTTCCCTCTTTCTTCCCCTTTCTGGTTAGAGTTATCTCCCATGAGCGCGTCCACCACGCGGTGGTGCGTTCGCGCGTTTTCTTCGTTGAAAGGAGAATTTAGCGGCTTGCTCGCACCGGCTTCGACGGGGCAATCCCTCGTCGACAGTGGTCCCTGTCACTGCGTGCCCGTGACAGCCGGCAATTAACAGCCCCCGGACTCTCGCTTTTCTCTCTCCATCGGTGTGCCCTCGCCGGGCGCTAACGTGGAGCGATGCCACGCTAGAAGCGTAACGCTAGGCGTCCGCTTAAATAATTGTCCTCCGTCGGACGGTTAAGATACCGATTTACTGCCAACATGCGTCCCTCTCCCTTTTCTTCTCCGTGCCCGTCGTTCTCTCTTCCCTGTTCGCTCTTTCGATTCTAGCGCGTTCTCATCACCACCCGCGACGCCAGTCGATAACAGTCGTCAATTTAGTCGTCGTGTTTTCCGATTATTCCTGATTTATTCCAGATCCCCATACAATGCTTTCTCTCTTTTCCTCCATCTCTCTCTCTCTCTCTCTCTCTCTCGTCTATAATTTGCCTTGTACGCTTCAAGAATATTGTTGAAAAGAAGTCACTATTTTGAAATTGTACATTAGTACACATACTCTTCTTAACAGCCACTGTGCCATTGTAATATCAATTATTTCGTACAGGAAATTTCTTACCTATTTGTCTTAATTATAGGAGAATTAGATCGGAGATATCTTCTCAGGAGCGTCTAGGTGTTTGTGAGAATGGTGTTTAAGATGATTACCATCCCGATTTAACTTCTGCCACTTTGCCAGGGGGGGGGGGAGGTACGGTACACTATTCCCAGGAGCGAAGAAAAGAATCGTCGTTAGACAAATGGGATGTTTTATCTGGCATTACTACTTTTTATTTGAGCTCCGATTACAACAGGTAGGGGGTGCGTCTTTCACGGGGGATAAAACGATCTCGTTGGTGTGCCGTGCCTTCAGATCAACGTCAGACGATTTGCACTGGTAATGGTACAAGTTTCTCGAACAATCATTTTTCATGAAAGTTTTTGGTCAAGGAATGGGAATCCAAAATAGAAAAATGCCTCAATTAATAAAAACAAACAGAACTTTTTTCTTTTTTTTTCGTGGAATCGTGAGAAGAAGATTTATTTATGATAAGTTACGTGTCAAAACAATATTAATTAAATAAAAATGTACTGTATTATAATTAAGCGTACATTAATTAAACGTGCATTAAAGTCTTTAATAGAATTCTTTTCTATTATCTCCAACATTACTAGCATGGTTTTTTTTAACTCGCGGGTAATTACTTGCGTTTTTAACACCACAACACACACTACATTTCAATTTTTATTGTATTCTTTTATAGTATGTCTTTGATTGACAAGTAAAAAAGATTCATAATATTCTACATATTCTATAGATAAAAATAAATATGAAAATTTTTTTCCATTACGAAACAATTTAACTGAACATAATAAAGATAAGATATCTGAATACCTCATGTAAATAAAGAAGGGTTAAGACTACATTTCAACGTAAAATCTATATTGTGTTACACATTTTACGAGAACTAGCTGCAACTTTTGACAAAGTCGCTGTATTATGAAAGTTACATCCGTATTCGTTGGATCGGACGTAACTTTAAACGCGCTGGTGATGGTTTGGCGTCGTAATAGAGATATTATATCGTGAGGCAAGCGAAGCGTGAGGCAAGGCGAAGCGGGGCAACGGTGTTCTGATGACGGGGTGAAAAACGAATAAACGAACGAGTGTTGCTTCCCTTCTCCCACCCTAACACGGTCATCCTAACTTCGTTAACCGGTAGTACACTGTTTGTACGGTAATCGTACGCGAGGCGAGAGGAACGGACAGAGGGAAAAAGAAGGGTAGACTGCCGCTATACGCCACCTTGCCCACGTCGGGGGCTCTTACGCGCTGTTTAACTTATCCATTTAAAACTCAAACACACGAAACAATTAATTAGTAATTAACGCTAGCCGGTAGCCGGAGCAACGGAATAGAGAGAGGAAGATAGGTGGACGGCTAGGCAGGTAAGGAGGAAGGTCGTTCCTCTCAAAGGGCGGCCGTTCTACCATCCTCGAAAAGGAGATATTGAATGGGTAGCAAGAGGCTTCCGCGAGTGCAAGAAACTTTAAAGTTCGGAACTTTAGTTCAGCTGTTAGCTTCTAATTAGCGGACAAACAGCCAGCCCCGAGATACAGGCATCGCGTCTATTGGTGGCCTGAAGGGAAGAAATTGTAAACTAGATGACTATCTGCTCTCGTCCACTTTCATCTACTTTTATCTAGTTACGCTGTGAATAAAATTATATTAAAATATTAAGAATATAATGAAGAATTAATTTAAACACACTGCCGATAATAAATTTGCCGTGATTATTATTTATTAAAGATCTTAATGTTGATGAGAATTGTTTCTTATATGAAAAACTACATGTTTTATAATATACAAGAATATTTTTACATTTTTT
>NW_017304887.1:672272-682154 GCF_001594115.1 Trachymyrmex septentrionalis
TTTTATAATATACAAGAATATTGTGACATTTTTTTCTTCCAACTTTTCTCTCCGTATATATATATATATATATATATATATATGTGTGTGTGTGTGTGTGTAAATGAAAAAGTTAAGAAATATAAAAAATACAATAGTTTACTTTATATTTCTTTGTATCGCCATTACACAGTTTTTCTATTGATCATATATTATTTATTCCAAGTACAACGATTTGTAATATTCTGCCTGCCAAGGGAACTTAACACGATCGGCTTTAGGATCGCCGGTTTTGCAAGCTTCATTCCTTTTCCATCTTCCTGGTCCTCTTGCAGATTACCTGTCACTCCGTGCCTGAATTAACCGCTACCTGTCGACATTATGAAAACGCTGAGCGTTACTGCCTGCGTCGCGAGTTGGTAACGTTTACCTACGAAATGACAAACGCACTCATGCCGCAAGTTTTGCACGGACGGCAGTCTCTGTATCGGTTCTGAACGGCGGGTCGCGGATTGGCCGGGGTGGGGGTTGCCAGGGGTGGCGAGTCGGGTCACCGTTGGTGCGAGGGTTTCAATATGCTTCGGCGGTAGTTACAGTACCCTCTCCGGACCACCGCAGATCGGTCTAGGCGGTGAACGGGTGGCAGGTGGAGGGTGGCGGAGGAAGGAGGACTATCGTGCTGCGGTATCGGTCGCCTTGGTTATTTAGGAAACCATATCAAAGTTTGAGTTGGCTGCCTGCCGCTGCTGCGCACCCTCCCTATCGGCGCCCCCACCTCTGGACAATGAGGTCTCTTCCGGTCTCGTCGAGGTCGCCCTTGACGTTCGTTACAACGCCAAATAACGGTATCTGAAGCCACTAGAGTATATGAGAAAATGTGTTATACGTTGTAGAAATTTCCAGCTTTCATCAACATTGAGAATTATCAGAATGGAAACAATTTGTCTGCCAAAAATCTGTATTAATTAAACTAGTTGCCCGGAAACATTCACGCTATCGAATAAAAGTTTAACGGATTATTGCGTAATTTTTCTGGAATTTTATAAAAGAACATGACAACGTATAGGCACTTATTTCAGTAGTGATATTTTTGATATGAGAAAATGTTCTTTGGAAAATAAGAAAAAAAATAAAATGATTTGTAGAAAATAAGATATTTAAGTACAACAAATTAAGCTAATGAAATAAGCAGATTGATAAAAATTCTGTATAAATCACGGTCACTATGCGATCGCGCATTTCTCGCAATGACGTGCAAAAACCAATAGAAGACGACGTGTTACCGCAGTGAATTGTAGAGCGAGAAAGGGTGGGGCGGTTCTTCTAGTTTCCCGCCAGGTCCGCGGGTTCTTCAGGAAGGGTCTAGAGATTTAATTAAGGCAAGGCGACGGGTAGAAAGACGAGTCGCTACGTCGTGTAAACTCGAGCCCACCCGTTGGTCCCCCTGTTCACCTCCGTCTTCTGTCCCCGTCTTTGAAACGAGCCAAGTCAGTTACTCCTTCACGCTATTCGAGAGGATCTCTCTTGAAAACTCGTGAGAACGCTGCACACGTCTAGAGCGTAGATCTTGTTCGGCCGAGCGTGTGCGTCAAAGTTCGTCAGGCTACTCGGATTTCCAGCGTCAGAAATTCTCTTCAGGAGGGCCATGTCTTATTGCGACTTTCGTAAACCTTGTCACGATGTGAAGACGTTTCCACAAAGTTAGCGAAACGTTTCATTAAATGGAGTAAGAGAATTCAAATATATTTTATAAATCTATGTGGCAATAATTTATTATGTGCGCGAAAATTTATTATATAATTCATTATAATCATTGTAACCGTTCCAATTTCGAAATTATTAGAATATTTTATCTTAACAAGATCATTATTATACGTGATGTTATGTTAGACCGAACTAACTAATTATATCAGTAAGATTCAACAAAGAAGTTCTTTTCCAGAGGCTTTCACTTTGCTCTTCTTCGCAAGCGTTAAGCTTACCGGCTCTCTTCATTCAAAGTCCACTACGAAACAGCGCACAGGCATCATCTGCCTTGCGGTTTTAGCGTCAATAATTTGCAAAGGCTGCGGGGCAGGTTCTAACCGACTGATTTCACGCATCTGGCGTTTGGTGGTTTAGTCTGGCACAGTCCATGCTCGCTTCAGAGCGAGAGAATCGGCGAAAGATGTCGGAAACAAGGTAGAAGGTGAGAGACAGCGAGAGAGACAGAGAGAGAGGAGAGGGGGGAGAGAGAGAGAGAGAGAGAGAGAAAGAGGGAGAGAGGGAGAGGGAGAGAGCCAAGAGAAAGCTGTAGGAGTTAGATGGTGAGAGAGTGGGTGGATGAAAGCAGAGGGCGAGTGCGGGCAGTCCCTCGCCACCGTGGTGGTCCCGTGATCAATATTCCTTACCCCCTTTGCCTTGGCTTACCCCTCCGGCACGATACGGGTGCCCCTTACTTCGGGAAAATCCTCCTTCTACTCATACACCCGCCACCTATCCTCTGCCCCCTCAGGGGAGAACCCGGCAGAAACCCCTGAAACCCCTCTCGCACCCTCGTCTTAATTAGGAGTCTGAATCTGCGGCGGACACGCGTATAAGGGTAGGTTGGAGGAGGTCGAAAGGGGGTGGAGTGTGGGTGGATGGTTAGCGGTAGAGGCCGGGGTAAATCCGCAGACGAGCCTCGTGTCCGAGACATTATTCCCGACTTCGTTGCGATCGCCCGCGTCACGAACCTCGGGTCACCCTTTTTATTATTTCCCGAGATAAACACATTTGCGCGTCCTTACCCTGCCGCGCGGGATCAACGCTGACTACCGCCAGCTCGTGTCCGGGCCATTTTCTGGACGAAAGAATTTCGCCATCGACTTCACCCCTATTTAACGCATAATTAGCCGACGTGAGTCCCTGTTCATGCTTCTTACGCATAGAATACCTCAGCAATTGCTGCTTTTACAGCTAGATATAATTTTATTCGTTTCCGCATCAATTTTAACTGTCAACGTTTCACGAGTAGAATTATAAATCGTCAATATGACTTTTCCGATACTGATTATGCTTTGATTTATATTTGTCATGCCTTTTCAAAATTTTCGATAAATTACGTTTGTGTAATTACTTCTCATCTTAATGACATTCAAGAAGAAACCACGAGTAAGGGCAGTCATGATCATAAACGATTAAAAAAATCAATTAGCTGGCAGATGCAGAATTTTAAGGAACTTGAAGTGTGTGTGTGTGTGTGTACGCGGATAGCTAGGAGCATTATATGCGTGGTACATATAGGATGGTATATGAAGAGTGGGCGGCGGTGAAGCTGAACCGAGAGGATATTGGGGTTAGGCCATTCATTAGATTATGGGAATTCGGTGGTAGTACCCGTCGAAGGGAAAGGAGAGGAAGGGCTGGGGCTCGACTGCACGATCAAGGACCACCCTACATGCATTAACTTGCGTCACAAGGCGCGGCGATGGAGTTGAGAACGGATAAAAAGTACAAAAAGAAATAGATATCTTTCCGATAATATTTTCATTAAATTTCTTGATTTCTATTTAATATTACGCAGCAGACTTATGTTAAAAAATTATTTACTAAGAATTTTATATTATTCACGATACGATAAAGCATCTACGCGAGCGAATTGAATTTACGTTATAACATTTGTTTTGCATTGAAAGAAAGTAGAATTAATTAATATTAATTTTTTAAAATATTTATATTATATGCAAATAATGACATTTATTTATCTAAACTTCTAAATATTTAAGTATTTTATATTTCTACTAAAAGTCAGAGGAGTAATGGATATATCTTTTCTTTTGCAGAGTCGTCCCTAGCGAGGCGGGAATATCCCCGCCAAATCATGAACAAGGTAAGTAACACAGTTAGAAAGCGCTTATAACTCTTTTATTATTATAATCATAATACAAAGACTTAAAATTGGAATAAAATGTAATTTTAATGTCGTCAACAGCTTCATTATTAATTTAAATTAAAAATTTCTTATTATTTTACACATTTATAAAATTACATAAAATAATTTCTTTCACTGATAAATTACATAAAAAAATGTAGCGTCGTAAATGAGGATTGAGGCTTTTATCGAGAAGCCCAACAAGTCAGTTACTAGGGAGGATCGATCTAACACCTTTAATTGGTTTACGTGCACCGCGACTCGCATTGCGTGTCGTATCTTTAGTTACCAACGTTTGTGACTACCAATCAACAAAATCTTAAAAGATTTATGCTATTGTATACTAAAAATTATGCATTAAGATACATTTAAAATACACTATATTTTATAATGCACGTACCTTGCATTTTTTAGATTAACGATATACAATTTTTGTTTAGATATGCAAAGTAATTAATTTTTAAATCTTAAAAAATTTACTTATTACTACATAGCATCTTCAAAATTTTATTTACCAAGGTATACTCTTAAAAAGTTAGAGTAATAAATGATATAACTAAAACAATTAAGAAAAAGCTATTAGCCAACATTAATTGATTATTTAATAATTATAAATAACGTTAAATTAATTACGCGATTTTCTTGTTAATAATTTTATACAGTTTTATACAGTAAAATACAATAAAAAATATTTCTTCACTTTTACATGACAAGAACGATTTTGCTGATGTATCTAAAAATTTAATTAGATGTAGATCTAAAAATAATTTTATAATTGCATAATTTTTATCCAACAAAATTATTTTCAGATGTATGTGTGTATATATTTAGTTAAATTTTTAAATACTTCCGCAAAATCGTTCTTTCCATGTAAGCGACATGATCGTGCAATGTTATGAAAATTAAAAAAAATATTTTTTATAAAAAAGAAGTTTACACCAATATGTTAAAGAATTTACGTCAATGTAATATATATGTGTAACTTGTAAATTTTTATGTGTGAGCTTCATTTGTAGGCTTTTTATACGCCGTCTGGCTCTTCTCATTATGTATCGCACATGAGAAAACTTGCTTAGAATTTTTCTTCATCCTTCTCTCTCTCTCTCTCTCTCTCTCTCTCTCTCTCACGTTTCTCTCCCTCTTTTTACTCTCACGCTTCTGTCTTTTTTACTCTATCATGCCAGTTTTCCTCCTCGTTCTGGGGTTGCTAAGCCACCATCTACCACCTCCTTCCCCATCCCCCCCCCCCCCCCATCATTGCCCCTCTCGTTCCTCGGCTTTTTTATAAACTTTTAATGACGGCAAAGCCTAATCGAGAAAACGAGCGAGCATGCTCAGCTTCGCGAAACTACCCGACAAAATCGACAGGATCTCGATGTTCGATACTCAACCAACCAACCATCACTTCGAGAAAACGTTCGTGCAATCTACAATAATGGCGCGTTGCGCTATATACTTCAATTATTATTGATTGATTTATCAATATTATGAGAAAAATGTGAACACGATTCATTCACGATAATTTTTAAATAATTGATTTTTAGATAGGGTAGATCGAGGCGAAGATCACAGAACGAATTGGATCAATGTAAATTTTGAGACAGTTAGTTGATATTTGTCATTAATTTAATTACTGTTTTATTTCAAAAAAGCTCGTTTGAAACAAAAAAATAATAAAATTATCAATTTTCATAATGTTAAAATATTAACGTTTATTATTTTACAATGTTGCATAGTCAATAAAAAAAGTTTCAAGAAATTTAGCAAGGTGATGGTAGATTCTCGACTGTGCGAACTATATTTATAAAAATAAATTTACTATATTTGTACGCTTTATTTAATTATTTATTTATTTTTCGCAAATGTCAATTCAACTATAATGGTAAAAGAATATTTCAACTAAAGAATGTAGTACTGTATAACATATGTAAAAAAAATATTAGTAATTCTTTATTTATATATTTCTATACTTTACGAGGCGCGTAATTTATTTTGTAAAACAATTCGTAAAATATTAATATAAAAATATATCGATGACCAGCTCGATAGCCAGTAGCGATAAACAACGTTGCATAAAGTAAGTCGTACGAGCAAGAAGTTGAAGTTCGAGCTCGCGGGGGCGCTTTCGATTTGCAACAAATCATTCAGCGTTTACACCCGGCTGCCCGTCCAGTTGAATTAAACTTCTACCGAGAACTTCGTTCTCCGTTTACCGGCTTGGAGGTATACATATACACTGGATATAGCTAACCGTCTGTACCTGCGAACTGCTTCTCGAAGTTCGCTCCCAGTGCCTTCGTGCGAAAGCAGTTAGCTGTTTGACGTAGCGCTATGCTCGTTACGGACATGTTTGGATTAACATGCCTACGCACGATGTACGCGAGTAAAACAAATTAAAGCGATAAGTGGTATCTGATAGTTGGATATTTTTGTATATCTTGATACGTTTACATTTGAAACGGTATCTGATTACTGCTGATATTCAAATATAATATATAATACTTAAGTGCATTTGAAGGCAATACATTGTAGAACATTATTGTAAGATTTGCGAATTGCTAAGGAGAATTATTTATTATTAGATAAAACGATAATAATTATGCTTAGTTAGCATTTATTAGGGAAAATAGATTTTTAGCGAAAGTCCTGTATATCAATTGAATCTCTTTACGTACATTATCACTGGTTCGTAAATTTGATCGTGTACGAGCTATAGCTTTTTCTTTCCCTCGAAAAAGGGAATAGCGACATAAACCCGTAACGTTCGACTCCTAAAGCACGATTAAACTAATCCTTACTTATTTGTTCCGTGTTCCTCAGTGCGTACGTCCTCCGCTACTATTAGATATATCTTCTGATCGTTGTTTCCTTGGGGATGGTCCTGGGAAAATTGGGCAAGTTCGAAATTTCTCTTGTATCGTTGCTCTCTGCACTTTACACGATCATGTATCAATGTTGCAAGAATTAGTATAATATGTGTATATAATATTACATGTATATGTATATATGTTTAGTGAAATTTAATATATCATAATAATATCTAAAAAGATTGTAACAATTTAGAAAGGATCAACTTCTTTCTTTATATCGCGTAACAATTGAGTATCTAATTTATCAATTTATAAGATATGATTATTCCTGAAATTAGAGACTTTAAAATCCCTCATTGTCGAAAGCGTTAGTCGCGAAATAAATGCGTATTGCGGGTCTGTTCCGGTGGCGTTTAAAGGAGTACCGGTGTCGGAGAGTATACTGTGCGCCATTTAGTGGCGGCACTCTCTTTCATAAAAGACCTTAATAAAAATCCCAATCTAAACAAGCTTAATTTACGTCCGCCACATAATTACCTACCCTGAGGCATGACTTCCCTCGGTCACCCCCTCTGCCGCCCAACTACCTCTGCTGGTTCACTCCTCGCGCAGGAGAAAAGGCGAAGGGACGGAAACGAAGGAGGTGCGCGCGTCGAGAGCGCACTGAAAAATCTAAGAGGCTTAAAGCATTAAAAGGGTTATATAACATTCATTACCAGCGGGTCAGCCTTTGTGAAATTTCCCTTGGAAGCGCCTTCACTCAGTGGACACGACCTTCTCTCCCGCCCCCCCCTTGATTTTTCTCCTCCCCCCCCCAATCCCTCTCCCTCGTCCTTTCGAGCCGCCATCTTCTTCTTGTCGATTCGCGCTCTCCCTCTTCCCTAGCATCGAGCATCCCTCGTCTCTAGGGGTGCAGAGTAGTCACGTGATCGCGCCATCGTCCGGCATAAGGGGCGACGGGATGGAAAGTGGCGGAGAAAGGAGAAGAGAGGAGGGTCCGCCTCTCTCTGATGAAGATGTCGCACACGCCGGGGACCCCGGCGAGATTACTCGGGTTAGAACCTGCGGACCCTGGTCAGGGCACATGCTAATTGCTTTATTTGACATCAAGAAATAATGTACTGCTGTTCTCTGGTACGACCGTTCTCTGGTCGCCGTGCGAGAACCCCGCGAGGAAACCAGTAGTCCTTCGTCCTCACATCGCGTCCTTTCTCATTCTGCCACTCCTTCGACTATTCCTATAAATTCTCTTGCACCCCATGAAATGGCATTCTCTCGAAATTCTCACGGATTGCATCTCGTCTAGTACAAATACTATACAAACATTAACATCTGTCATTCATTGTTCTTATTCTGTAAGCGTATATATTACGATCAAAAAGATATACACGTATAAATTAAATGTACATATATATGTATATATATGTAATTGAATTGCTCGCGAAGGAATATTTTTATTGAATATTCGATTTGTTTCTCATTCTTATAGAAATATCTTTTTTATCTACGAAATATTCTCGTTACAATTTTTCAAAGGGCACAGGCTATAAGCCGCGTCATATGGAATGCAAAGTGCAGAGCAGTTTGGCTGTAAAAAAGACTTATGTTTTCACTCTCGACTTGGTGGACCCAATTTCATGGTGCTACGTGAGGCGACTGGTTACGTAAGCAGATCAACTAGAAGCCGGACCTAATAACCCTTAGTCGGACCAATAAACATTTTTCCGGGTTACATACGACGAAATTTGTATGCCAAATCGCGTATATCCAAGAGACGATGGTGCGTTCCGACGCGGGGCACGCGCCTTTCTCATAAATATGCCCTTGGCAAAGTGCTATCGCGCGAGAAGGGGAAAGGGGAAAGGCGGAGGGAAGAAACGGGGGTATGCCGGGGGGGGGGTTTAGGGTCGGTTCTGGGGTCGCCAAGGGTGCATTTCATCTTCGGAGGCGTCAGCTCGGAGACCGATCGACTGTACGGCCGTCGGTTGGATCATCCATCTTTTATCGAATCGGACCTGATGGCCAGGCTGCCGCTGCCGCTACCGCGGACTAGCAACTTTTGCCTCTCCGAAGACTCCTGAGTGCGCGGGCACCTGAGTGTGTGTGTCCGCATGTAAATAATGGACAATGCTGTTTCGACGCGTTATACCGTGGCAGCTTGTCAAACTTTCTACTCGCGTTTTACGATGAGAGTTGCTTTCCCATTTATTAGTCGAATACCGTATCTAACGAAAGTATTCTCACGAAACGATCAGATAAGTCGAAGACACAATCATATTTACGATGTATTAAATTGTCACGTAGTATATTTCCATCGATATGTACGATTTAATAATGATCAATGTTCCAAGGATTGAGAGCGATCCATCTCTCGTCGAATGGAAATCCGACATACGGTGCCAAAAGCCGTTACAACCTCCTCAACTTTCGTCTTCGGTAGTGTCCATCCATGTCAGGGATCGCTTTCCTAACCAAACATACATTAATATGCAAATACGTAGCTAGTATCCGTGAAAAAATTGAATTCATGATTGATGTGTGTATCATTCGTTCATTATTCGTCCTACCGCCAATTATCGTAATAACAATAATAGCGATCTGATAAATCGAACGACGAAGAAACATTACAGCTTTCACTAATTATTCATTATACTTTTTGTAATTAAAGCATTTCGAGTGTGAAAAATTCGCACAAATTTTTATACTTGACAGATTTAATCCTGACTTGAATCTTGTAAACGATAATAATTTCATGTTTAAATGTAAATTTTATCTTATTGTTAGCCTTAAGTAGACGGAGAAATAAAATCATCTTTTTCTCGATCCGCTTTATCCCAGCATCTCATTCATAATTCACTAAATTACAACGACCGCGTCGGTGAAAGAAGAAAGCGTTACATTAACATATTTTATTAATGACGATTCAGTATACTCGCGCGATGCGGTTGAAACAATGAGCCGCGCGGCGCGTTAACCGAGAAAATGTAACGATGCAGAAAAGCGAGGGGGTCTTGCGGGGTGTGGGACGGGAGTGGGTTTTGCGGGAGACGAGGGGCTATTTTTGTGGTTAGCGGGGAATAATTTAGGGGCGGATAATACGCGGAGGTCGTGCAATTTGGCCGACGTCGGTGACGGAGAGTGCGTGCTCGTTTTCATACACTTTCTCGCGCGCGCGCGACGCGGAGGAGAACCGGCGGGGCG
>NW_017304887.1:682254-686984 GCF_001594115.1 Trachymyrmex septentrionalis
GGCGACATCATCCTTGCTTCCCCGATTCTCCCTCCTCCTCTCCCCCCCGCCCTTGTACCGCATCGTCAAACCCTGATCGATGTAATATTCACGCTCGATACACGTCTCAGCTTCTGTAACTTGCTCTACGCTCCATACCTGCAAGTTTTCCCTCGAATCTCATCAGCGCCCTTTCGCATCTTCTCGATATCTTCGCCGTTGATTATGCCCTGACAGTAACGTGTCAGTTACAGAGAGAAAGAGAGAAAGAGGGAGAGTGGGGTGTTCTTATATCATTCATCATATTAAATTGATAAGCTACTAGAAACTATATTATTTAGTAACTTTGAAGTATGATAATAATTACTATACAATATGTTTTTCTTATTTATTTCTTTGCATATCGTTTGGTCATACATTGAATAGATAGATTTATTTTCCTTTCCTTTTAGGAGACACGCAAGTGTTCTATTCTTATTATTTATTGAATATTAGGAAAGAATAGAAGGATGTTTATATTAAATATATCTTCTAAAAGGGAAACAGTACATAAAATGCTACATTAAAAATACTACATTAATTTACTTTAAAACACAATATTAGAAACCTATATATTTATAGAACTGTATTATTGAGTTTATTTCGAGGTATATTTTCTCGGAAGAGACGATCGTTGCTCGCGTTTTCCACGAAGAACGCTTTGACCCATGTTACCAGTCTTGTCCGTCGGTCAACTAATGTCGAGCTCTTTTCGCGTTTGTAACAAGCGGAGGCGGTGGGGTGTTGGTTACTACCCCCGCGCGGCCGTATACTCATTGCGCGTGGTAAACACCCCTCTTTGTTGGCGGTCGGTCGGAGTTAAGCCGAGGTCTCCCATTAGCGCCGCTCGGAATTACAAAAATAACACTTGTCCCTGCAGCCGGGCGCCCACGGGCAGTCCAGTGTAGTTAAGTAAAATTAAGCTAAAATTTCCGACGAGCCGCGATGTACATTCAACCCCTTTTCCGTCAGCTCGTGGCGGCGGCCGCGCGTACACGGCTGGCCAACCCTTCGCCAGCGTCCAACCCTCTTCCTGCTTTCTCCTCCTCCTCCTCCTCCACCACCTCATCCACCTCTCCCTCCAGGAACTCACCGGTCTCTCTTTTCACATATACGTTACACTTCACGCTGCCCCTTTATGCTCCATGGGCATTAAATATTTACCTTTCAATGAATATGCAAATATAATTATTTACGCGCAATTTAGACGTTTTTACGCGTCCTGCGCGACGCTCGTATCCGTCGCCTCTTGATACACTTGCTACTTAAAATATGATAAACGCTGTACTTGATATATTTATCTCATATCTATGTATCATTTTTAATTGCCTTAAAATAAACAACTAAATTATTTATTTGGAATTTTTATTTAATTTTTTTCTGTTTTTAAATCAAATGAGGAACAAGATGCGTATTTACAATAGAAAATGTAAAAATATCTCCGAATCATTATTCTCTGAAAGAAAATGAGATTGTCGAGATTAGTATCTTATAAAAAGAGTATATAAATACCTGAAAATTATTCTCTAGAGAGATGAAAAATGTGATATTTTCAGAATGTGATATCTTTAAGAATATTAATATTCGTGTCATATTCAAGGAAATACAATATTTTACTTTTATTTTTCATTTTGTTGTACTAAAAACCAAATATAAGATTATCAAATGTGTTGTCTGGATAGTTTGAAGGAACATGTTCGAATCGAAAGACTCAATTTCGGCATTTTCGAGGTTCCAATCAAATTATATCTGCCAGAGTAACAGGAGCAGAGGAGCTGCTGTCAGCCCGTTCTTATCCTGTCGTCTTTCTCCGCGGGATTAACCTTTAACGTTAATTATCCGCCAACGTACCCGGGGATAGAGATCCCGGACTAGGGCGGCATCAAAGAACCGAGTGTTTAGCTGCAATATCTTTCCGCCGGGCTGCACATCGGGTGACCAGGAAAGGGGGCCAAGAGATTCAAAAGGTGATGTCGGCGGAGATGATTCGCGGTTAGCGAAGAAACTAAAGAACTCACCTTCAAGCGTTCACTTTGTAATATTATCTCTTCTTTTTTTGTTTTCATTTCATTTTAATGCAAAAAATTAACTCAAGTAATTCAGACGTTTTCTCGATATGAATTGATTTGAAGAATTTTTTACTGCCAACTTGTAGGCTTGTTATGAATAACAAAATTAATATTAAAAAATCTAATATTTAACATAAGTAAAGAATTGAGCAAATAATTGGACAAAGAGATAGACAATTAAAATTTTCACCTCTCCGGGATATATACAAGTATATCCCATTTCTTACAAAATAAGCAGGTTCTCCTCGTAAATGTACACGTATTATTATACTTAAACCATCGAATACAATCTGCAGTTTAATGATGTGATAATATATATAATATTTAATGAAATTTGCTGATGTAAATAACGGATTGTTAAATAATAATGAAATTGAATAGCAATTAAATCTACAATTCAATCGATTTAAAACCTCTATCTATTAAAAATGTCGTGCATTTTATACACCGGCGTTGAATTTCCGATAAATGACTGTACATAGGTAGAGTCTCGTTAGAAAGGCCCAAAATAGAGAACGGCGTTCAATTATTGATTAAGTCGAGCCATAATTACTCCGACGACTAGTGTCAGACAGAATGCAGCTACGCAGACAAATTGTATCTAATGACCATACGTCGATCATCCTCGAGCCGAGCAGGCGTTCCATGACTGCGTATTCGTGCTGCTGTCGTTAGCATCCTTCCGACTGACTCGACGGCCGACGTCCTACGGCGAACAATTTCGAGCGCGGCGAGTGAACGAACGAACGAGCGAGCGAGTTAGCGAGCGAGTGAGCGACGAAGGGAAAATGTATTCGAGAGTTTCCAATTTGCGGTTGTGGCCTGAAGAGAACGCGGGGTGCATGGGCGGGATTGGTCGGCAGTGGCGGAGTGCGGTGCGGAGCTCTATTATGGTAATTATATGATAAATACAACAAGGCCTTGGGCGCTGTCTTCTCCTTCTCGGTCCTCTTTTCAGTCACGCTCGTCGGCTCGCTCCTCATCCCCATCCTCAGTGGCAGGAATCTCTCGCTCCTCTCGCGACTTCGTCCCCGTCTTTCCATCCAGGGTATTGTCGCTCTCCTCATTCTGCCCTTCCCCTTTCGCCCTCGCCACTCGTTCGCCCACCCCGTCGCTTCGCCGTTTCCACGAGCGAGCATTGGCGGTTTGCCTTAAAATACGCCTCCTCTCGCCTGCGCGGAATGCAATTAATCTTATTCCCTTTCGATCTCGCTTCCTCGCAGCACCCGTCCCAAAGGGATGAGTAACGTCACTGGAAGAAGTGTTGCCGACTTAATGAAGTACGACTTCTGATGCGTGCCCAGGCGTGGGTGTGCGCGAGAGGGTAGTACGGAGAAATGGAGAGAGCCCGGGTGGAAGGCGCGAAGAGAGCGAGCCACCCGGAAATCCTGGCTAACACCCGTTTTCATTATCACGGTACGTTACATTACCGGTCGCCTCTTTACAGCGATAAAGAGAGCGGATTAGATAAATAGGATGTACCGTTTACTACTCTGGCAACAGTTAAACGATCCTACGGACTAGTTCCGCTTCTCTTCTTTCATGCCATATTAAAATTGAAAAAATATATAATATATCTTTACGGTACGATTTATTTCACGTCTTTAAACGCGTCTAAGATTTCTTTAAGCCGTTACAATTATAATTGTTTTAATCTTACAATATCGAATTCAAGCGGGTTTGTTAATTTGTTAAGTGAATTGACTCTGTCTTATTACGGAGCGCTTAGTATAATTTGTTTACGATTTAATTTTCTTGTCGGTTGTGCCTAGTCTATTTCTGGCAACGAGAAACTATCGTTAACCTTCCACGGCGCCGCTGCTGTTTCGGTTGCCGCGATGGCACGGCTTATCTTTCCACTTTAGACGATTGTTCGAAACTCCGTGTATCGTCGTGTGCTCGGTCGGCTCCCCGTTAACAAGCTCGGGCGACGACGTCGAGGCATTAAACGCGACGCGTTCGCGGCGTAAACTAATATTCCACGCGGCGCGCGGAGGGACGAATCGCGGAGCGCGCGGGCGGGATCATTATAAATAGTCATAATTACAACAGTCGCGCGTGCTTAATTCAATTAGGCTGATTAACGTTGTACGTTGCGCACCTAAACCCTCCCCCAGTGTCTCTCTCTCTCTCTCTCTCTCTCTCTCTCTCTCTCTCTCTTGGCGCGCCTTCTCTCTCTTGGCGGCGCCGATGGCAGCCAACGGCAACGGCAGCACCGGTTGGAGTTCTCGGGTTTGGGCTGAGAGTCCTGAGGGTGCACGCGCGCGCGAGCACGGCCAGAGCAGAACGCGTAAAATATACCCCCGGTATCCTGGCCAGGATCCTCGAACTACGGTATTATACTTATGCATAGGCAAGTTATAGTCTGGCTAATATGATTATCTCTTCGACGGAAGACAGAGCGAGAGCAGGACGAGAGACTGGGTGCAGCACCGCCGGCGGCTGCTCGGAGCTGCTTGTGCGCTCCAACACGAACGAAAGAATATTTCCGCGTATTTAGAAAATTAAATCTTCTGCATTTTTCCATGACAAATACATCATTTTGCGTCACATCGATGTTCTTTATCGTCTACTTTCTGTTCCTTTTTTTTTGTTTTCCTTTTTTTTTTCCTGGAAATCTAATGAGAAAAATATTTTAACGCA
>NW_017304887.1:687084-698778 GCF_001594115.1 Trachymyrmex septentrionalis
TCTTTTTTTTTGTTTTCCTTTTTTTTCTCCTGGAAATCTAATGAGAAAAATATTTTAACGCAAAGAGAAATGGCAAGATTATTAATGGTCGTGCGTTTGGGGGAGGCAAAGTAAGAGCGAGGAGGGTGCGTCGTTTGGATTTGTCGCGGGCGGGATCGAAGCCGAATAAATTAGCCCCTCCGCGGCCGAGATATAAAATTTTGAATATGAATGGCCGGTTTTGCATCCGTGATGAGCTCTTATTCGGGAAACAAAGCGCAGCTGACGAGAACATATGTAGATGAAGGCGGGCGCGAGAAATCCATAATCCGCCGAATCCTTCGGCTTCTTAAACGCACCCGCGTTCTTTAACGTCGTTACGACAATCTATCTCGATTAATCCAAGCGTGATCCAACGTGGCGTGCAAAACATTTCTTCTTAGGGTTTGTCTATATTTGTTTTTCAACAGCAATCGCGCTTCAGTCTTACGTTTGTATTACGCAATATACCTTACGATATCGAATACAAAGATATCGTTATAATTAAAACGATTGAGCGAACGTCGGCCGTACGAAGTCTGCGTTGGCTCATCGTTTCTCACCAAAGCCTAGAATGCCTCGGTACGGATTGCGAAGGGGATGAAGAGGGATGAAGAGAGAAGAGACCTCTCTCATCTCGTCTATCCCTTCCGCTAAACTCATCACCCGCCGGTAATTCCATCGATGCTTTAAGCATGGAGGGTCTCTTCAAGGGATGTACTCGTGGTTGTAACCTACTAAAGCGGGCTTAACGAAGAAATAGTTCCATTCGACTTTCGGTTCGACCGCGGCATTATATCCACTATTATATCAATACTTTATATCCTGACTGATATATATATATATATGCATGTATATAAAAAAAAACTGTATAAAAAACAAATTTTCTTTGACTCTCGTAGAAAAAGATCACTGATAGATGCTTTTTTAAAAAATATATTTTGTGAGTAAACTTAAAAATTGGAGTATATACTTGGCTATAAGTACAAAGCAGCTTCAATTTATTGCACTTTCAAAAAGATGATGGACAAAAGAGGAGGATTAAATATTATAAAATTGCTATGAAAATAAATATGTTTAATTGAAACTATTTTTTTAATTTACTTTTAGTATCGTCATTTAAATATCATAGTTATATTTGCATAACTTCAGCTAGATCATCATATTGTTACAACGTACTATATAATAATTTCTACAGATTAGAGCGATATTTGTTTGCAGTAGATATTAATAATAATAATTACATTACGCTTTATTCACATAATTATACAATATAATATGTATTATATAATATAATACGAAAATTATGCTCTATAAGGACACTATAAAAATAAGGCAAGAAAGAATATCGGTATACACAGTAATATGTTACTAGCATATTAAGTGCATTACGATTGAGCATAGATTATATAGATCTCTTATTTACTCTCCTGATCCTCTTTGATTTCTTGTCGCTCACGCATCTGTCACACGCAATACCAGAAAGGTTCTAACGATAACGCCGATCTGTCCTTATAGAAACGAGCCAGTCGGCATTTAATACCATTCCGTTGAATATTCCCTCGAATGGCCCTCGATATTGAATTGGCTCCTGCCTAATTGTAACCTCGCTCGTCGCGAGGGTCCCATTCACTTGTAAACGACATTTGCATAATTTTTACATTGGCTCTTGTGTAATCGATTTGAATACCGGTGGTGATCTCTCTTCCGTTTTTCTTTTTTTTCTCTCTCCTGCCATTTGAACCTGTGTAAGTCTCGTCCCTCTTCCTGTCGATCGTTGCAGTTCGACTTGCTAAGTAATTATGCTAAATCGTACTTCAGCTGCTGTATATCTTTGATCGAATACGTTTAAAGCTATGTATAATGTTGTCATAGTGTTTTGAACCATATTGTGAAAATACTTGTTAATAAAATACTTGTTAATTAATAATATATCGAAATAGCATTAACAGTGAAAAGATTTAAATACAAAAACTATAAAAATTATTAATCCAAAAATATTATTATATTAAGCGTCAAGATTCGCTTTTACTAAATATAATTTTCTTAACTTTTTGTGTTAAAAACTATTAATATATTAAACTTTTTTATCCGAATTGATTTGAATCACGAAATCTCTTATATCACATCTAGTTTGTATTTCTCGTTGATCTTAAATAAATATTATTTATTAGTTATTGCGAGTATTAACTTTTTACAAACCATATACATATATGTTTATATCTATAAATTTTCCGTACAAAAAGTAATTCATTATTTTTATGCAGTGTACTTTTAATTAATTTTCTGAAAAATGACATAAACGTGTACATTAAAACACACTGTTAGTTAAATAGAATAGATTCAGCAATTAATTATTTGACAAAATAATGCTTAACATGCAAAGGGAAACGACTTATTACCTGATCATAAATCGCTAATTCGCTTTCTGAGTATCCAAGAAGGCATAAAAATTACTCGCCATGCGTTTAAATGAGTTTTGAAGTTTTCTCAAGCGTGAACGTCGAAAGCAGCGGTCAGTGACTCGAGTAAAACGTTAAATATCCACGACGAACGTATAAGCGGCATGAAGATTGCTGTGTGGAGTCCTGTGTGAAATAAAGTTACGGGGCAACGTCGCCTCGGCCAGCGGTTAATTTAATAAATTTTTTTCCGCCCCGAATAGAAGAGAAGCGAGATGAGCGAACGTGAAGGGAGACAGCGAAAAAGTTGTACACCAATTAACGGATTGAAGTGCCATCAGATGCAGGCCGGCTTCGAGAGGGTTCGGGTCGCGAAGTCCTCGAAGGGTTGGACTATCATTAGCGAGTCGCCACTTTAAGCGGCGGTCGCCCTTACCGCCAAAAAAAGAAGTTGGAAAGGCTCGCCTGGCCGACGCTCGTTTGACTCGTACTACTTCCGCTATAAATTGCTTCTCGCCGCGGCTATTCCTCGTTGGCAATAGTCGCCACTGCCGAACTTTGTGCTTTAGTTTGTATTGGATTATGAAGAAAAATTCTTTATGTAAAAATTCTTTCTGTAAAAAAAAAATCTTTCTAAAAATATATAAATTCTACTATGCCTAATTGTGTGTAATTTCCATTCAACAGTCGTAAAATTATCGCGAAGTAATATGAAATGTTACCCTGCTCAAACTTCTGCGTTGACAAGATGGTTCAACGTGATGACGATGGATTATCGAGGAAACCTAAGACGAAGCTGAAAGGCTTGGGGCAATTCTGAGAAGGTTAACGTGGAATCGGAATGCGTAATGGACGGTACGATGTTGGATTGCTAATGAGCACCTGCCAAGAGAACTTCGCGTTTGCGATCTTTCTTAGCTTCGTGTCTTCTTTAAAATTTAAGCAGCTTTCTAATGCCGACGACTTGATTTTATATCTGATTGAAATACTTTTTTCAACGATACGAACTTTTCTCAACAAAATATCAAAAATTAGTTCAAAGAAGTGATCGTGCAAATTGTGTACACATCGGCAAAATATAACATCCTTGATGTTTATATATACATATATATATAGTAATATCTGCGAAATTTTTACCTTTACTACTATTAGTTTTTTGCAAAGCGCCACAGAAAATTACAAACTCTAAAATTATATATTGTATATTTGTCATAACTTTCGCTTCTAAATTCTTAATTATTCTTTCACTCATGCTGAATTTTTCCCCGAGAAAACGGAATTCGCTTCTCATATTGCTGGCAAAAAATCATGCGGACAACACGGCATTCAGACTAGTAGCGTGCGATATGGCGCGTCATTCGTCAAAATGGGGAAAGTACGCCGGTGAATAAATACGTCGGCGTCGCGCATTAAACGTGTATTCGCGGATATGTCGAGATAACGTCGAGTCGATTCGTCCACTGCTCGGATCTGCCATGAAGAGCCAAGG
Organism: Trachymyrmex septentrionalis; assembly: GCF_001594115.1. Taxonomy (NCBI): domain Eukaryota; kingdom Metazoa; phylum Arthropoda; class Insecta; order Hymenoptera; family Formicidae; genus Trachymyrmex; species Trachymyrmex septentrionalis. Next base: position 690,994 of record NW_017304887.1, read on the forward strand.
GTGACAGAGAGGCAGGCAGGGAGAAAAAGAGAGGCTGTGGGAGGCAGATAAATAGGGAAGGTGGAAAGAGAAAGCTCGTCGCCGCGAGGCATGCAATGCCGGCTGCGAAACAAATGGAACGATCGCGACGGGGGTGGAAATAAAGCGTCCCTGTCGCGTTCTACGGCTGTGACTGAAGCGGAGAGGGGGGGGGGAGAGCAAGAATAAAAAAATATACACATACACACACACACGAATACGCGCGCGCGCGCGCACGCATGCTCTCGATCTCCGGATTGACGAGCGCTCGACCGTGCAAAAACGCCGAAGCACTTTTCCGTGTTCAGTGCTACATCCAAGCTCTTCAACGTCGTATCCGCATAGCGGTTGTTTCGACAAACCTGATTCATGGTGACAGATACAGAAGAACAATCGAGTTATCGTTAATCATCGAATGCATTCGTTTAAGTCGGGAAGAGGAATATAATAAAAACAACACTATCTTTGTACTTAAATTTAGATAAAAAAATTATTATATCATACTTATATATACATTTAATCAAATTATTACATCCATTCGTGCCCTTTTCCTTCGTCTCGAATTGAATACATTTATTATTCGCAGAATTGAATAGATTATTATTCTCTATGGGAATCTGTCGGGTTTTCGCCGATCGTTTCCGGTAGTTTATATATCCGGAAGTAGACTGATATTACTACGGACCCATTCTTTTGCCACCACGGATGGAAATGCCGTCTGTGTTCGTGGTGCGGGGCGTCGTGTGTGCGTACACAGGTGCGTATAGGACCTTCAACAGGTGGTCACTCGTAATCGTGGGGGTTACGCCGCAGCCCGGTGGCTACCCATCCGTCAAGGGCTTTGTGTGCCCTTGTACGCACCACTACCGGTGGCCGTGGCGCCCATCGTCCTCGAGAAAAGCGGTGTTTTTCCTCTCCTCTCATCCTCTCAGTCTGAAATGCTCATCCCCGACTACGCGCCATGCCGAAAATCACACTCGATTCTAGTGACTGGTACTTCAGCGACTTTTCGCGACTGGAACAATGCTCTCGTTAATTAAGATTTCTTTCCGCGGATTCCCTCATCCTTCATTCCCCACTTCTCTTCCAGCCGTGGAGCATCTCTCTCTCTCTCTCTCTCTCTCTCTCTCTCTCTCTCTTCCTCTCTTAAAAGCTTCTTACTGGCAGAAGTACGGACTTCTTCAAACGGCAAAAGGACAGCTTATTTCAAAAGTTTTTCTTCGTGCTTACACAAAGAGAAAAATTTGTTGCTATTATTAAAACTGACAAGTGTGCAGAGTATTTGGAACATTTTAATTCTCAATAATATTTTATCTCTTAAGTGGTATCCTTATCTTTTACGAATTACTCACTTACGTTTCTAAGCAATAAAAATAAATACCGAGATTATTTGAGCATGGATATACGATTACTACTGTGCAGTAGTTCAAATTTAAATCGTGAGATCTCTTTAAACAAGAATAAAATTTTCATAAAAATACTTCTTTTGGAAGGGAAAATTTTGCGGTGGCTTCGAGAGTTTGAGTACACGAGCTTCGAGGTTGACGAGAGGTGGTTTGAGGGGGTGAAGGAGAGAGAGAGAAAGGGGGGGGGAGGGGGGAGGGCAAAGGCGCACAGAGATCCGGATTTAAGGCGGCGTCCGTGAAAGCTCTCTAGAGGCGTCAGAGACTTGGGTTGGGGGGGTAGTTTAAGAGAAAGAGAAAATGGCTGGGGATGGAAAAGCAGGCAGGAGAACGACAACGACGAGGACGGGCGTGTTGGAGTGTAAGTGCTAAGATCTCGGAGTGCATTAACATGCCCCGGAGGCAAGCTGAATACAACCCTTCTTACATCCAGATCTCAAGCCGAGACCACCGTCAACCGAGGGGCGGAGAGGCGGGAGAGGGAGGAGGTTGGTAACGGTGACGTCGGGGCAGAACACCGCAGAGATTCCCATTTAATTACATTAAAAATGTTTTATCCTTCGGCCCTTTCTTCTCTGTCCCTTGAGATTCGAGACAACGATATTTTTTCATGGACGGATTAGAGAGTATTATTAGTCTTTTCTATAATCCGCAATGAGATCATCCAAATATGTTTTTAAAACGATGTATTATACATTTTATATGAGGAAAGAATTCCAATATAATGTACATATTCAAGAAATTAAAAATATTATAAAAATTATCATTAAAATTGTGAAATAATTGTTTTGAAAAAGAGACTGAATTTTTAGTTAATTACTTGTACTTAAACGTTTAGTTTGAAAATATATTAGAAAATAAAAGAAAACATACGATTATGATAATGTTGATATTTACATACACACAACATATTTAAAATATTTGCAAGAAAAGATTATCCGTAATCAAATGTGCGTAATTTGGAAATATATTCAAGGCGACGCTAGAAAAGTCGGAGAGCCATCACGAAAGTGGTTTGGGCTAGCAGCTCGCCTTACATTATTTAGAAGGATCCGAGGACTAAGACGTCGAGCACTGGCGCATGCTAATCACTCGACCCAGATTGAATAATGAATCAGTATTCTTTCCCTTCTTTCTAGTTACCCACACTTTCTCATTGCGGTCGTCCTCGGCGGAGACCGCTACGTGACAGGCTTTTTATTACCTGGTGGAAGAATGCCTCCTTATTCCTTCGTTAGAGCCAGCCGGTGGTCGTTATTCATACATATATGCGGCCCGTGCTGCTTCCGCCATTAATGTCCTTGCATTCCAATTACTGATACAGAGAAAATCTTTTATAACGACAAACTGATGGAATTTTAAAAGATAAAGGGAATTAATATCAATGTTAATTAATTGACGAAGAATATTCTATGTCTACGTTGATTAAAACTAATACAATGTCTTCATTAATGTGCAATTGAATTGAAGTTAAAAGAAAATAACATTATATGTAGTTAATAGTTGAAGGAAAATTTCAGAGTATGAAATCTTATTGAATCTTTATTGAATTTTACAAGAATCATAAATAAATGAAACTTTATGCATAATAATAATTAATTAATTCAAAGATGTTTTGTATTCACATCGATTATTAAAGATGAGAACCTAAGGCAGACGCATCTCAACTAAAGGACCATCGCATGGGAGGGCGTTAGCATAATGTCTTCGGGTTTGATACACACATAACGCGCACACGTACAACGCGGATACGTATAAGGTGCTGGCACCCCGCATAGTACTTTACTCCTTAGTACTTTGTGTGCAAATTATGCCCAAGACGAGACAGAATGGAAGAGCTTGGGTTTCGCGAGGATGAAGCGAGCCCCTCGATGTAACCTCTTCGTACGAGATTCGAATGAAAATTTAAGAGAAAGAGTTCACTGCGATGTAAGCTTTTTGTTTCGTGACGTCTGGAAATGTTGTTTTATAAAAGGCGAGATTTAATTCAAAATAAAATAATTTGCATGTACATTCGAAATAAAAAGATTATGAAATACTTTCAAACAGTAAGTTGATGTTATTTGGCGAATAACAACAAACGACTTTATTGTGCTGCTAGTTTATATTAATTTCCGATAAATTTTATTAATACAACATATAAGATAAAACTTTTAGTTAAAGAAACAGTCATAAGATATATAAACATAAGATGTATAAACATAAAATTGTATAGCAGAAGCAACTATACGGATATATAAAAAAAATTCTGTAGCATTTAGGCATTTTATTCTTACAATATAAAGTAGGTTAATGAAACGCATGAAAAAGAGTAATCCAAGATCTTTAAAAGGATCAAGAAGAAGATTACAGTACAGCCTATCATAAAGGCTTGAATTAGCTTTTGAATTAACTTTTACGCGTGCCTTGACAATTTTAATAACTCTAAGAAAATGTGTGTGTTTGTGTGTGTGTGTGTGTGTGTGTGTGTGTGTGTGTGTGTGTGTGTGTGTGAGAGAGAGAGAGAGAGAGAGAGAGAGAGGAGAGAGGAGAGATAAAGAGAAGATTCGTATTATTGCTCTTTAGGGATCAGGGTCTCTGCGACATGCCGTACTCTTCATCTTATAATAACAGAAGCCTACCCTTCCTCGAATGCCAGCGTTGTGTTCTCCATGTTCTATGTCTACATACAGGCACCGCTTAAGCTAGGAATCTAACTGATTCGTGGAGTACACCTAATTACTTAGATTCTAATACTGTAATGTTTTACCTTGTTTAGTATAAGAAAGTTATATGAAATATCTTTAACAATGTTATATTTACGTATCAATTTTTGTGCTTTATCAATTAGGCAGAGAAAGTAACACAGTATAAAAAGAGACACAGAGATAATTATAAAATAAATATTTATTAAAGAATTAATAGTCGAGGAGATAGAACATTTTAAGTAAATCCAAACTGTGTACAGTAAAATGGCAAAAAATATTTTAAAAATTTTATATGTATATATATATATATGAACAAATACTGTTTTTCACCTCCATGAACAGTAAAGAGATAGTAGACTGTAATCTGGAGAAACTCTCCCATTTCTCTCGTCAGTCCTTAAAGTCGTTTTAGGGAGAAACAAGACATTTATAAACACCCACCACGAGATTAGATTTGTTAAGATAATGAGGCGCCTGGTTTAGCGAAGAGCCTCCACTGTGCCTACAACTATCACCATGAAGAGCCTACAACCGCCGTCTCTCCTTAATTCCGGATATGACCTCGCACGGGGAAACGGTTAGACCATTGCAGAATGTAGAAGGGATTACTTGTGAAGGGATACGTGTGCTCACGAGCCTTCCTAACGAATTCGCTGAGACGAAAACTCGTCATCATTACGAGTGTTGCAGACGTTACTCGTAGAAATACGTTGCAATGTGCTTTTAACATTTTGAACCTACCCGTTTGCTAAGTATGAAAGTGTTTGCTTAGCTTAGAAACTTTCCGCAATAAATTCCGTATAAATCATATCTGCTACAAATGTAAAGAATTAAAAAAGCTTTGATTGTAAATAACGTAAAATCTATATTTATAATTGTTTTAATCTCATCCGATGTGTAAATTGAATTTTATTTTTAAGCTCCACGCGAATAGAATGACAGGGCGATTCGAGAGTATGAGGATAAGGCAAATAGCTCGCGAGAGTCTATGACCCTTGAGAGAAATGTCGAACCACGGTCGATCAGGATTTATCCTTACTGAGATGCAGGCGGCCATATCCGACGACGCGTTATTTCGGCATCGGTGGAAAAAACATAATAAAATTTAACGGTCCGTCAGGCTGCGGCATTCCCGCTGCCGGAGAGCAGCCAATAAATACCGGGAACAAGGCGGCTACAAATCTCAAGATAAACAGGAGCCCGTATTTTTCTACCCCCTTTGACTTCCGTCGCGCTCCTCGCGCTTTCTCCGAGCTTTTTGTGGAAAAGGGGTCTGCGCTGCCCTTTTTACATTCCTCATATGAATTATTAGGTGGCCGGACTTAAGGGGTGGACACACACCGCGGTATTTAATTTTCGCTCCCCATTAAAACAGGACGAATTTTTCCCTAATCGCATCCCTGACGATGAAAGTGCGGTCGGTAGTTTGTCACCGACCCTTCGTTCTATTATCAATGTATTACCGCGCCTCGCATCAGCGAGTCGTACATTAATTTAGAGAGCTCGGCTTTTCGACGTGATTGCTTATCGAGTAAGAACATTTTCGGTGTGCGTATTAACGAGTCGAGGGATCTTCGGTGTCGGCGAGACGACGTACGTAGGCAACGCCAATTAAGGAGGACGGCGAGATTGTGAGCACCGGGATGTAGTTAAGGTCTAGCGATGATGTATGTGGTGGAAAATACTGGGAGGCAATCTGTCACACCATCGACGTACCACAGCTCCAGTCTTCTTCACTCCTCCCCTTTGCAACTAAAAACATATGAGTACGAATAATACGAGTAATTCTGTTCGTTTATCACAATATTTGGAAAAACAAGTATTGTTCTCGGTATTTTAATAAGTATTAATAGCCAACTGAATTATTATTTTTAATAATTTTAATTAATATTTAACAAAGATATTATTATATCTAATAATTTAATTGAATAATACCTCGTGTTTTATATTTAGTTGAATATTCTTCTCATATTTTACTGTGACTTACGATTTGTAGAAAATTTAAACAAATATGTAAACGAATTGTTAGATAAAGTTGTCCAATAAAGAGTTCTTTTGAATGTCTCTGAAGACACAACACTGACATCTGCTTTCTTTTCTCGATACACGGGATACACGCCCCTCTTCTTATCTCTTGTAGTCTTTTTCCTTCAGTTCCTTTCGGGTATATGGCTGATTAAACGCGCAACTATGTAACGTAACGCAAATATACTGGCCTCGGGCTCGCCTTTCCTTTTTCGAACGTTCCTCATCCCTGACGGCAGCTCGAAGTCGTCCCGTTCTCGATTCCACCTTTCGACTCTCTTTGAATTCCAACCCCGGTCACTTGACGGAAATATTTATCGAGGGTCTCCGACGGGGCTGTACTCCTCCCTCGTTGCCCTGCTTCGAGCTAGATAGAACGATGACAGAACGAGACACGGTTCCACGTAGTTCACTCCGATACCTTTTGCCGAAGCTCTACCGTTCCCTCTTCGACTATCACGCTCGTTCTCGTTCTCGCTCTCGCGAGTTCTTTGATCCATTTTACAGAGTTTGTTCGGCACGGATTATTTACTCTCTTAATTACATTTCGATTCTATCTCCTCTCGTCTTCTCAACGTTCATTCGTTATACGACTGAATGACTGATTGTCAGTTCGGCCGTGCTTGCTTTTAATGCGTTGATAGGATCGAGCTATATAAATCCCACAGTATTCTACATTGTAGATATATTTATGTTAAGTATAATCTTATAGAGAAAGTATTTATAGAGAAAGTATAACGAGGATGATAACTGTTAAAAAATTGGCGTTTATATATCTTTTGGCAACTTTTTGCGAATATGAATAGACAATACACTTCTACGTCTCTATCAAGTTCTGTGACTAATATTGATATTTCTTTAAATACATAAGCATACGAGTGTATAGGTTTTTTGTATTGATTTTGGTGAGCGCGTTTCGAGAGATATTTTGACAAGATGACGACGTTTTTATATTCTTTGGTTTTCCCTTATCCTTTCTTGGGCCACGACGGCGGAGAATGAGAGCGCCAGGACCTGATTTACATTTCTTTCTCTCGTCGACATAAAAATTCCGCGGCGATAACTTCCTTTGTTCCACCCTCCGTGGTCGCGAGAACGACCGACCCCTGCGGCTCAAGAAGAGGGGGAGGGGGAGCCGTCGTAACCTCGTCTAGTTTCTCGTCCATATTACATTTTTCCTTAATTAAAGGCAATACACACTTCTTGGTGGCAGACGCGAATCATTCTCTTGTCGTCGGCCACGATGGAGAAATCGAAACTTGTATTATAATATTGGCAAAATAATATTTGTCTAATGTGTGTAGTTGAGATTGTATATTAACTATTAAATGTAATATAATGTACAGTATACTGTGCTAACTATTTATATATAAAATGTGAAACTTACAAATTAATAAGAATGTTAAAGAATATGAAATTTTAATATCTTATATTTAAAAATTATTTTTTTATTATCGTGAACGCGTACGTATGTTAAACATTTACATAGATTATTTAAAAAATGAAAAGTTTTGTTATGAGAAAAAAACTTTCTATTTTTATTATATTTTTAACATCCTGTTACGTAGTTGTTTAAAATCATTACATATAATGCGTATATAGTCGTATATATGAGTAAAATAAAATGATTAAAATAAAAGCTATTAATTATA
>NW_017304887.1:698799-700750 GCF_001594115.1 Trachymyrmex septentrionalis
GAATAATATAATATTTTTATATTATTTGAATAAATTTTTAATATAATAATTAAAAAACAATGTTTGTATTAATATTGACAACATTAATTACATAATTATTTTTTATCAGATACGTCCGAAGAAACTATCATATGATCTGTCTGCGTATTATATTTGTGTTAATAAAGATTCAAACGCGAACAAATGATGACGATAATTTATTATATTTGAACATTCTCTTCTATGCGACATTACGCGAACGTAAAATTCAGGGCCTAATATAAAATACCAATCACCCGAGTAGCTTGATCGCTTTTTAAGTTGAGTGATAATTATCATTATATTTTCGCGGAAGTTTTCGCAATCGCACTTGAGAATTACGTCGGAAGCGACCAGAACGACGATTGAGCGAACCGTAACCATGCGACGTTTCGTAACTTTATACGTTCCTGATAATCTCTCGGAGAGCTCTCGGATGGTTATTCGCGGTGGTCGTCGGGGATTTATGAAATGGCAATAAAATTTATATGACTCGGTGGATCGTTAGGGGTGCAGTTTGCTCGTTCAGATTGATGTCGGTTGTGCCGCGAGTCTGGTCCACTTGCCCGAGGCTACGTTTGTTTCTCCCTGCGATCGTCGCAGAACGATCCACGCTCATTATTAATCCCTTGAAAATTGCGACAGTCATTTTACAATCACTGTGTAGAATGTAAAAGAACTACATTTTCTATTCGATATATTTTGTTGAATCAATTCGGAATTTTGTAGATTAAATATAGTAATGCATATTGTGTGTATGTTTTTTTTCTTTTAATCGCACAGATTGAACTTTGGGATTTACATTGAATGTATAAATTTTAGAGTAGAGCGGGATTATTCCGTCAGTTTTAACTTTAAACTAATACGAAAAAATTTATAATAGTAAACAATATCTCTTTACAGTGATGTGCTTATATTATAATTACATTATACAGTCATGATTGCTTCTTGAAAACACAAGCACAACCTTTAAATAATTAACATGTGTTGTTCAGAGACATAAACATTCGCAGAAAATAAAAATCGCAAAAAATGAACAAAAAAGCCCCGCTCTATCCTATATTATATTTACATTAGTTATTGTATGTAATCGTACGTTTTATTAGTTCTCATTAATTATTATCATATATTTTATTCAATGCAGTAATTTAAGAGTGTTTTATACATATTTTCAAAATGTTTTCAAATTTACAAAATTATGAAAAAATTACAGATTATTCTAAATCAAGTTTCAAATAAGCGCGAGCGTGGTAGACAACGTACTATCTATCATGCCAAAGGTCCCGGGTTCGATTCTAATAGGAACTAAAATATTTACGCTCCTCTCGGAAAAAGCTGACCGAGAGTATCCCTGCCCACAGAAACACCTTTCAAAAAATCCGCCGTTCAGAATCGGCAATAAAACTGAAAGTCCCATATGCTCGTGGCAATTGAGTAATCAACGTACGCATCACAAGCATATGAGAGAGGTATAACACAGCCCAAAGGCCTAACGTAAGAAGAAGAAGAAGAAGAAGAAGAAATTTAAAAATAATACGACAAATTTAGTGACGGTTTATTATGTGGATCACAAATAATTTTAATAAATTGTAGTATTTTTTTAATCTGTGCTCTAATAAGAATATGTGGAAATGTATTATAAAATAAACGATAAAAATCTCAATCTTTTAATATAAGTATACATTATGTATTCAAGATTATTTACGTAAAGTTACATTGCGATGTACGTACTATTGTCCAGTAAATAAACAAAATATTTATTTGTTCTTTATCTTTGTAACTAATCAGTGAATTGCAATAAAACTTTGCATATTTTAAATATTTAAGATACTTATAAAAGAAAAAATTTTTTTATTATTTCTATATTTTAGTTTTTAATAAAAACAATAAATAAAATGAATAAACTACAAAAATGTGTTATTAAACATAAATA
>NW_017304887.1:700827-709230 GCF_001594115.1 Trachymyrmex septentrionalis
TATATATATATATATATATATATATATATATAAAAGTTGATTATTTCGAAATTTTTGAGCAAGTCTATATTTTTATAAGATAAAAATATTTAATTTCAGCTTTTATTACTAGATTATATTATTCAATCTTTAATAAATATAGCCGAAAGAGTCCGCGACGTATCTTATGCATAATCTTGCTTTCCTATCGTTTGAGCTTGAGCAGAGAGAAGCGAAAAAAAGTGCTTCTGATAACTCACTTATGCAGTGAATCACGCGTGTGCTCTGCCGAGCATGATGCCTCGAGGACATGTCTGCTCTACCTGTTGCTCAATTCCCCATTGACGGTAGCAAGTATCGCACGAAGAATTCGACGGCCTTTCCTTTTCCACGCTTCCTCCCCCCTATCACAACGTGGAAGAATTCGCAAGCCGCTAAAGCGACTGTAATGAATTCTCAGAAAATAAAATGATTTTCAGCGACAAGAAACTGACGACATCAATTAATCATAGTGTCACGAATGACCGTGCTGCGTTCGTTTTGTTGCAGGTGGACGATCGAGTCAGATCACCGGGAACATCACGATCATGCCTGACTGTTACTACCATGTCACTTTCCATCTCGCCATCTAGCCCCGAAGAACCTGTTACGCTGTAAGTAATATAATATGTATATAACATAAATTTCAGAGCCGTCTGCTATATGGTACTTCAGATGTTGTTATCAAGATGGATAAAATCAAACATCTCCATCTGATATCTATCTCTACTAGAATAGCTCTGCTTTCCTCCTGCTTGTAGATAATAAATTAGGATCGTAGAGACGCGCGTCGAAATAATACATTTCTATTATGGATAAAATGAAATTTATCTTTATAACATGATTAAGATATTTTAGAACAATATAATGACAATTTATTATTTCTATAATGTAGTAAATTAAGTTTAAGTCTAAATGCACAATTTTTTTTACTTTATTAAAATAATATTGTTTAACTTTTAAACGTGAAAATATAACTGAAAAAATAAATTAAACACGACAACACATGAATATTTAAAATATAATCTTTTGCTTGAAATTATAAATACTATAGATATGCGTATTATCGTATGGCTATCATATCGCTCGGTATACAACTAAAAAATTGTCATTTTTTTAGTTACTTATCGAAAAAAAAAAAACTGAAACATAAAGAAAAAAGAAAGAACATACACTTTAAACAAACATATTTTATTTCTTTACACAAACAATTATCACACTAAAATTTCAAAATTAATATAAAATTTTATTGCTTAAAACATTGAAATTTATTTTCTATAATAGAAAAATTTTGTTTCTTAAATTGTATTGTTGTAGCAAATAAATAATATGTGTCACATATAAAATATTTTACAAAAAGCATTGAAATTTATATAATAAAATAAATATTAAATATAATTTGCTATGTGCGTAACGAAGAATACAGCGGTTTATATCTCTATATTATCTAAGAAAATAAAAAGTCACGATAAATGAGACCGCGGAGCCTTGCAGCTTCCTTTCCGCGATCCAAAAAGCCACTCAGGCAAATTAGTCCTGCAATACAGCAATGGTGTTCTCGTATGGTGCTACACCCTCGTTATCGGGCGTTTCTTCTCTCTTACTGTCGCCGGCTTGGCTTTCCATAGCACCGCATAGATGGTATAGGGGCCACGTAGAAAGATGCACGGGGAGAGAGAGGTGATATTTATGCCAGTTTTTTATTGCGCTTTAGCCCGAGAGAGCAGAATGGAAACAATATGTCACCCGGGTAGGGAAAGCAGGGTGGTAGCAAGATGGGAGAAGGAGGAGGCTGTGCGAACTTCTTGTAGGTGGCCCGACCGGCGGTACCTAACGTTAATACTAACGCCTCCGCCGTGCTAGCGCCCTCCGACCGACGTCATGATTTTAAATGAACAACCCCCATTTCTCCCTTTTGGCTCGAAAACACGGGCGAACGACGGGATTGCCACCGTGCGTTTCGCGATACCGCGCATTAAACGATTTTTGAATTTGTTTGCATTGTGCAATTATTGCCATTTCAAATTATTCAGCGTAATTGATTGGCGCAGTATACAAATAAGAGCATGTACAAATATTTGTAAGCTTTAAATAGAATAATAATTCGAAATAAATTGTCTCGTTCGTACAGTATAAGAAGATTTTAATCTTATATGTAATAATAATCGAAAAAAATAAGTAACAGTAATTAAGGTACAGTGTTAATTAAAATCTTTGACAATTTTTGCATTTTTTTGTATATAAATAATTTAGAAATCTTTTTCAGTAAAAGACAATTAGATAGCTCAGCTTTTTTCTGGAGAAATTTTATCGTAACTTATATTTAAAAAGTACCGAATGTACAATATACCAAAGACGTACAGATGTCGGAGCAAGAAAATGAACTTGTGTAGAGAGAAGAGATTTGTGGCGCGTGCATTCTTGTGAGTAAATATAGATCAAACTACATATATATATATATATATATATAAATATACATATAAATAAATCTCCGGTAATCTCTCGGTAAGACCGAAATATTCGAGGTCGGACAATTTCCGGTGGTTCTGCTTATCGTTCGGAAGTGCGCGGAAAAGAAAAGGAAAAAAAGAGAAACGAAAAAAAGGAAAGGAGGGAGGACTCGTTATTCGGGGTCTCAAGAGTCATCGGATAAGTGCATATCGATTTCTCCCTATTGGCGAGGGTCGGGCCGTCGTCGGTAAGATCGAGGCGAATGGGAAAAAAGAAGGCGGTAAAAAGGGCAAAGGCTATAAGTAACGGACCGTCTGGTGGAAAGCGCTCGAGGGCGAACAGTGATTTAGAGAAATTAAAACTTTAATTCATGTTCGGGTTCATGGGGGGTTGTGTCCTCTATCCCCTGTCCTCTCTCTCTCTTCCTGCCCAACCGCTGTTCCACCCTGTGGCATTCTCTGTCCCCGTCGATCGACCGAAATCTCGCTCCGCGCGTAAATTGGCAAACCTAACTAATGCTCCTTTTGCTTTGCTATTCTCGCGGCTCTCTTCTATATTTTCATATGAATACTAATCTCGTATTACGTAAGCTTACATGTCACGAACCAATATATTTATTAGAAAATATAGTGTAAGCGTGAGGCAGTTTATTTAAATAATTCACATTATTTATCTATTTGTTATTTATACGATTCCTCAATTGGAATTAAAAAATTATATTTTCTATTGACATATTTAAATAACACTTTTGGCAGTCTAAAAAATATAAAAGAGTGTCTTGAATAATGCAATAGAGATGTTATTCAACAAATGAAAAGCTATTTGTTGTGTCAATCGGAAATATGTTAGATCGGATGATTTATAACTAGAGGTCAAACGAACAAATGTTTCAGAATCATACATGTCTGTATAAATACAATTATCATTCTGATTTAAATTGCACATATATTTTACAACACAATAATGCTAAACCGATCTGTATGGCCGACAGGAGGTGAATAAAAATTCAATATTGCTGAATAAAGGAACATCATGTACTTTACTGCTTATATAATGTATATTCTTAAAGCCTTTTCTCCCCAAACTGATATAAATTATCCATAAACTCTCTTCTATAGATATTTTTCCGAAAATATATCGGTGCCCATTTGCTAACTTGTAACATCAATATAGTTAAAGAAACTTATTACTATGAATGCCACTTATATAAATTGCATTTTCTTCAACTTTGTTGTAAAAAGAAAAAATTCAAGTAGAATTATCCTTAATACAATTTTAATTAAAATTGTAAATTTTAATTTAATTTAAAATTTAATTTAATTTAATTTATATGGTATAATATATTTAATTATATAAATTTTCGATAAAATATTAATTATGAGAGAAAATGAGCGATATTTAATATATTTTTACTGCCGCATTATGTCTAATATTGTTACTTATAATCATGAAGGATTCTAAAAAGTAACAAACTCGCAGACAAAAGCATCATGATAAATCTGCATTTCGGAAGACGTCCTTACAAACTTTTATGAGCCATACAGGATACAGAATATGAGGAAAGGACGTACCCTTTATCTTCCTTTTCCTTAGTCTGTTGTCCCTACCATGGTTTCTCTCTTCGTCCATCCTTCTTCTACACTGTCTTCTCTCTCCTCGCCTCTGCGCATCGCGCTTTGGCTTTTAGGGCAACCTCTGCCTCCAATAAATTCCCATCACCAGCTTCCAGGTACGCCTTCGTCGAGTAAATCATACCGTAAGTGAATCCGAATTGAATGCAATGAGTAAATATGGCTCTAGTGTAATGAAAGGCAACCATGAATGTCTGGCAGAAGCCATGACAATCGATTTCTAATCCATAATATGAAAAACTTTCTATGTTCTCGTCATCACACTGTGGCTATAATTGCAATTTAAATTGATCCTTGACATCCTACGTGCAGTGTATTTATGTGTATATCTTGCTAATGTCATTTTTCAAGAAATTCAAGCTCCTTGAATCTCTATACATATATCAACTATATTATTTTTCTTTATTGCGCGAAGCAAATATGGCCGATTTACGCGTGTTTTCGACGTAGTTTCCGCCCGCATGTATGCGTGAATGCGAGTCAAGGAGCAGCCAGTCGGTGGAAATGCATAAATACATGAGTCGCGGGGGCAACGAGCGAAAGAGGGAGACAAGCTTGGCCCGCATATGTAGCGAGCGACTCGTACCTCGTAATAACGTGTGGATAGCGGCTCTCTCGTCGTGAAAATATGGTCTTTCAAAAGCCTGTAGTTTCCCCTCGAAAACGGGCATAGTTTCGCTCGCTGTCGAAAAAGAGCGAGAGGGCACATGAGAAATGACAATCTTATTCCACAACTTCCTGTCGCTAACTCCGTCTCGCTCAACGATTCTGTCTACGGTGTAACTTCCCCTTGTTATCGCGCTGTAAATATAATGATTTTTTATCACGTACGTTATCATTTTTAGAAATTTATTTTATTTGTGATACGATAAAAAATTTTACAAAATTGTATATTAATTTGTAGTTTGATATCTTATAGATATGTGCGAAAATGTACGAATCTCTCTTACCGGTACTCAGTCTTCTATAATGCAATTGGCGGCTTCGCATAGTCGAGGGATTATAACCATTAAATTTTTGTCAACGTGACTCTTGAGATTTTTCCTAATTCCGTTGCGATCGACTCGATTAAAAGTCGAAGGCGGCTATGAAGTAATGACGATGAACGTAGCGACGACTGCGTCGCAGGAAGCGCAGAAACTGAATACAAGGGGATGACTCTGCAGGCACTAGAGAGGCGAGATTCGCCGCATTCCCGCATTACTGTCACGCGAGTAATTACGCACCGTCGAAAGCAACGGTACGGCGTAGCGCGGCGCGGCAGGGTGGAGGAGAGATGGGTGGAGGTGGATGCAAGGGACGAAAGGAGCAGGAGGAGTTAGAAGGGTTGCTGTCGCTGCGCCACTGGCGTCTCCCGGCGTTGCGCGATTCGCAGCCAACGGGAGAAACCAGAGCTAATAAAAGCCCACAATTACCTCCGGTTCGAGCCATTTGTCTTGACGGGCGTCTCATGCCCGATATAATTCACCCTGGCAACAACACATTGTTGCCTAATGAGGTGTAAAACATTCCGAGATATCTGGCTGTCTCGGGCTGCTAGGGCGGTTTCCGTACAGGCGATTCACGATATCGCGATAGCCCTTTCCCCGCCTTTCCGCGCTTTTGCGTGCTCAGCCTGATTCTTCCCCGTTTTAGAGAGCCCTTATGGAATCTCGAAATTTTCCAATCCGCGTATCTGCCTTTCTTTGAAAGTTACAGACATTAGAATTGATCGGCGGAACAATTTTTAATAAATCTTAGATCGCATTTTGTAAGGAATCTGGAAATCGATGGCAATTCTAGTAATAATTTGTAATATTTCTTTTATATTGGATAATTTGTAATATTTCCTTCATATTGGATATATTTCTTCATATTGAATATATATGTATATCATATCAGACGTACATATATATGTTTTATTAGACACACAAGTTTGTTGCAATCAAAATTAATTTCATAAAAGCCTATCGCGCCTATATTTCAACTTTTTAATTTTCAAAATTATATGTCCGATTATTTATTTCAAATTGTTGTAAAAGTATTAAACAATATTTCACTTTTGCTTTAACTCTCGAGAATTGATGTTTATCAAATCCTTAATAATTTTACTATAAAATAATTTCGCGTTTTTGTTTCCTACAATACCAAAATAATTTTCTATCCTTCGCTTTAGTTTTTAACATATTTAACTAAAGAAACATCTTATGAATTGAAACATTTTGTAAAGTTGAGTTCTATGAATGTGAATTTCGTCGAATAGATAAATTGTAGACGATCTCGATAGCCAAGTCCCTCGGATTAATTTTTGCCATTCGGTTTCGTAAGTTACACTGAGATCCACCGATTCGAAGCGTGCTCCGCGTTTCTTGCTCCTTTTCATCCCGAAAAGTTTACAGAATTCAGCACAAATCATACAGTTTGCCGGACAATGTTTGCTCGTTGCGCTGCGTATCCTTCCAAGGATTTTTCGCCGGCACGGTATGGAAGGAACGTGCCCCGTCAATTCGATTTAGCCGAGGGATGTACTACGTGCCCTTTTCACTCATTCTCACCCCGTCCCTCGGCCATTCCCGCTCTCTTTTTTCTCTTTGTCTTTATTTCGCCGGAACGGCAGTGATTTGCTGCGATAAAGCCGCATCGACAGGCGACGCACGTGTATCGCGTGTCGAAGGACACGCTCCTTCTTTCCCAACACGGGCCCTCTTTCGACGCCCTCCGCACCGTAAAACCGATCGGAGGAGAGTTTATGATATATTTGTAATCATGTTACCCGATACGCGGCGTACGTGCCTCTCCATTACAACTACCTTTCGCAACAAACGACAGTAAGGCCCCTTACTCCCTAATTCTCTCTCTGTAACTTTTAACGACAGCGTCGATGTCGTTACATCGTCATTGTGCAGTTTATTTTACTATAAAATCTAAGCGTAACGACAATGTAATGATATCGTTTTTTCTATTGTTAAGAGTTACAAAATAAGAAGTTAAATCTTTCGTCACCGTGTGTACACCTAAATTTCAACAATGCCTCGTTAGAAAGCGAAATTAGCAGTTTTTACATGTTCCTACAAATTATTATGCATGCGCTGGCAGCGACAAATTTCCATGCAAAAAGTAACTGTATGATATTCATGTTTGTTTCTACAGTGTCACTAACTACTATTTATATTTATAATTTTTGATATATTGTAATTATTATGAATTGTATGAATTAAATGAAAGGACTTCTACTTTCCGGTCAAATCTTAGCGCTTAAATAATTTTGTGTGAATTTATATTTAATATTTCTGTAAATACGTTGAAATCTTTTTCGATCATAAAATGTTACCATGAATAGGATCAGAGTAGTAATATCATATATTATATTTAAAACAATTTAATAATTTTTTGTGCTAATAAGCATCTTTAAGAGAATATTGATAATCTGATATTAATGAAAATCTTAAATCTACGAATAATAATTTAAATTTAATTTTGCGAAAAATATTGCCTCAGCCAGGATTCGATTTTTCGTACAAAACTTTTCGTGAGTATTATTAATTTTTTGTTATATTACAAGATTTACAACATACATCTTAATTAAAAGTAGGAAAATTTTTACATTGTTTTCTTAAAAAAAAAATAAAAGTATAACAAAATTAAATATTAACTTTTACATTCATCTCAATTTTGTGATATTTTTATTTTTAAATTATCAAATTTGTGTGCGGATATATCGCGGCGTGCTTGTAATTCATCTTATTTATTACGCAATTTTAATAATACAAGAAACACTCGTGGGGAGAACGATGTTCGAATTCATTGGCGTGCATATACTGCTGTATATACATATAATATCACGAAGCGAATCGCGGGAGAGTCCTCGAGTTTTAAGGGCCGTCATCAGTACGAGGCTCGAGAAATTGCATCGTAATCCAAGAACGGCGCGAGGCGGACCGCTTTTCGGGGAGGCAATTCCAGTAACCCGTAACAATCTGGCGGCGGCGTCGGTGGAGGCATATTATTATGGTCATAGTCCCGGACAGTTTATTCCAGGTTCGTTTTCAGATTTAGTGCCGTTCTCGTTGAATAAGAACTCGTGATTCGCTGGCCTTAAAATCAAACTGCCTTGAGTCGCACGAAATATTGCGCGAAATTTCCATTAACATTTTATACAGAATTTATAACAAAAAAAATAATTCTAACACTTGTATCATGACAGTATGAAACGGCAATATAATATTGCACTTAAACTTACAATAATCAATTACGTATCTTTTTCCTTCCCCCCCCTCTCTCTCTCTCTTTGCATATAGCAAATTGCAAATAAAAATAGCAAATA
>NW_017304887.1:709623-715081 GCF_001594115.1 Trachymyrmex septentrionalis
CACATATTTTATAAGCATCTCCTCTCTACCTTTTTATTCGCTGCAATTAATTGAATTGTTAAAAAAAACAGTGTATTAACATTTCTTTCTTATCTATTGATTTTTATACATACTCACTTATATGTAATTATTAAATTATTGCGGAATAAAAGAAACTATATATAGTTACTGCAGTCCTATGATTATTAGATACGAGAAAAAAAAGCACTCTTGAATGTGTTTTATCGGACGTAAAAAAGATAAGGTTTTGTAATAAATTATATACATATTAAATTCATCAATGTAGATCTCCAAACCAACTCGAATAACCTTGTCCTACGTATAAGAAGCACACATACTCATACTGGTACTTGTCACTATGACATTATCGATCCGATAGCACGGTCGGACGTCGGTTGGTCCGAACACAGTCGCTTCTTACCAGCCCTCTCGCTCCCTTTATCCCTTTCCCCATATATACTCGTCTTTGCCGCCCCCTTTGCAACCCTTTAAGGTCGCCTTTCCAGCGGATATCAGCATTAAACCCCTGGGAGACGTGATGTCCTTTTCAATTTCTCCGCCGCT
This sequence comes from Trachymyrmex septentrionalis, assembly GCF_001594115.1. Lineage (NCBI taxonomy): Eukaryota > Metazoa > Arthropoda > Insecta > Hymenoptera > Formicidae > Trachymyrmex > Trachymyrmex septentrionalis. The sequence continues at coordinate 710,188 of NW_017304887.1, forward strand.
TGGCTCTCGGGATGAGGATAGCTGAGAATGCGAAGCTTCAAACGGCTCTGAACTTTGCAAACTCCATCATACTTCCGCGTTTTCGCATATGATGAAGGATGACGCGTTTTTGATGTCAGCTACGCTATGGAAAAATTTTCCGGGAACTTGATTTGAAAATTATACGAATTACACGTTAACGGACTAGACTAGACGTACACATACCGAGCTAGTTTGGAACCTTGTGAGGAGGCGAAACTCGAAAAGACGAAATTTTAGAAACGGAGAGGCGTAAGAGAATATCGTTCTCGTAACGACGCAGTCGCCGGCTTTCGCGTAACTGCGAAAATTTGCGGCCTCCCACCGCCAACGGGCTCGCTATAAATCAGTTGAAATTTGTTATGCGCGGCACGCAGATGGTTTTGTTATATGAAAATATGTGCCGCGCGGGGATGGTGTGTAAGTATCCCTCGGTAAAACACGTCCCTTATATCCCGCGCGTACCCTCGCCTCGCCCCGCTTCTTACACCCCCTCCAGACAGGCCCGAGGCGTCATGCTGTTCTGCGCTCTCTTTAATTACACCCCGAAACCGGGACGCGTGACGTATTGCCGTGTGGCGAAAGGGACAAAAAAGCGACCTCGACTTCAAGCTAGAATCGCTGATCTGCACCTCGGTCGTTAATCAACGCCTCGATCGGCGATACTTAATGTTTCCAGAATACATTTTGTGTGTACGAATAGGAATTATCAAAATATTTCAACCGCGCAGCCTTATTTTCTTAGTTTTTATACATTTCTCTCTCTCTCTCTCTCTCTCTCTCTCTCTCTCTCTCTCTCTCTCTCTCTCTCTCTACAACTGATTTACAATAAATTATTCAAAATAAATTTGTAATAACTGCATCTCTCAACGTAAAACAATTTTAAACCTCATTGTTTACAAATAAAACATTTTAAAAGCAATCTTAAATATTATTTTACCAAAAGTTTTATTTATCGAGATTTGAATATGAGTTTTTTCTTGAAAAGTTGTGTTCGAAATTTGTTGATTTGCTGAAATTTTAGAAAGAACATGAAGGATTTATTGGAAGAAAGTAAAGTCCAACGATGGAAGAGCCACTTAAAGCGTTGGCCCGGTCAGTGCTAAATATTTGATCAGAATTCGACTGAAATTGGTTTAAGACGTCAGCCGGTAAGCGAGGGTATGCTCATGGGACGAAGAAAAAAATAGAAAGGTAGAAGGAGAAAGCTCGACGAATGGACGGACAGTTAGTAGTTATACGACGGAGTATTCCCTTGAGCTGAACGGCAAAATGATGTCCAACCAAACAGCTCAGCTGTCTCGGTCACAGCATTCTTCTCTTACTATATCAACGATCTGAATTCACTTTAAAATCTTCTCTCTCTCACTTATTCCCGCTCCCTCTTTTTCTCGCTGGGCTGTAGAAAGCGAATAATAAAGGCATTTCGAAGCAGTCCAGAAATAAAGCCAATTCCGATGCCGTTAGTTTCATACGAGATTTATAGAGATGACGCGACTCAAGAAGGACGCTACTCGCGTCGTTAATAAAAAGTACGTTAATTGTAAAATATGCATCTACACTTATCATTTTATTTAATTCTCATGTCGCGAGGATAAAGTAGGATAGCGATAGTCGTTAAAATACTGACTTTTAAATAAACTTGGTTTTTGTTAACATAATATTTCAACATCTTGAAATCAATTTAGCCGCGATAAGTCATGTAACTTTCTTCAGTTATAACAATAAAGTCCTGTATACTCATTGCCGTTTTCATGCGCGAGTCGTTAGCGGCAGCGAACGAGGGAGGCACAAAGGTCGAATCGCAAAATTCATGCGAATCCACGTGGTGCCAAGTGGGGTGCATTAGCCAAGTTCCCCATTATCCACGCGTGAGAGACCCCTAAATTATCCGGCGCTCGCCTAGCACCGATCTCGCCCACCCTCGTACGTTAGCGAGAAAAAGACGTATGACTGCCTTTCCTCGGGAACACCCCCCGACAGGCTTCGGGGTGAAGTTACAACGCGTGATTTTCGCAATTGCAAAGGAACCTGCTACATATCGATATATTTACGAGATGAATGTTCAGATTGTCGTCATTTTTGTCAAGTCTCGTTTATTGCCCGTAAATTTTCTTTCACAATTTACTTTTTCGATCACGTCATTAATCTGGTAGGTTGATATTGAAAGATGTTACAATACTTTCTGACTAAAGTACCATCAATATTTTGGGAGTGTTGCCAATCTGATTCATTATATCTTCAATATAACAACTAAAAGATTGTAGTTCGTCGGTAGTTTGTTTAATTTGGATTTAAAAAGAATATCAATGACGAAGGATACTGAGTAGAAAATTAAAAAAGATCAAATGAAAAAGAAGAAGAAGCGAATTGAGGACGAGAGAGAGAGAGAGAGAGAGAGAGAGAGAGAGAGAGAGAGAAAGAGAGAGAGAGAGAGAGAGAGAGAGAGAGAAGGAAGAGATTTGTACGTATGTATCTATATAATGGAATAAGTAAGATTGAGAAGGGTGCTAGAATAAGACAACGACAGAAGACAGCGAGAAGAAAAGGGAGAGTCAGAGGAAGAGAGCGAGAGACAGAATCCGAAGAACCGCCAGGAAGATAGAGAACACAAGTTTGGGCTATCTCTCCGAGCACAGTTCCAAGGAGCTTCCTTTAGACTTTAGTGACGTGACGTCGCCTAATACTCTAATCCTTGCAATGGAGGCACCATCGTCCGCCTCGCGTCGTCATGTTCTGTTTAACTATCTTCTTATGACCGCACCACGGTTATAAATTATTAATTAACGAGTACATATTTTTTTTAATTACTGGCATCTACCTTAAAAAATACCTTAAAAAAATCTAATAAATCTTGTTCGACGAATTGAACAGTACAAATTATTGAGAGATTCAGCTATGCTTAAAGATATTGGAAACTGTCTACTACTATGTCTATGTGTGACTCTTAATTACAATCAGTATAAATTAACGTATTCAAAGATCCATATTACATTTATTGCTAAAATTTTCTTTTACAAGCCTTTTATTTAATTTGTATAAATAAAATTAAATTTTTGTGGATATAACGAAAAAATATACGTTGTTGGTATAATTTCCTTAATGTAACTTCTTACTTCGTGATGTAATAAAGTTTTAGATTAAAACATGGTGATGTAATAAGAATTTCTCATCGCGCAAACAGGAAAATGTTACGTGCATACATAATGTGCAAAAATTAAGGAATACTTGATACTTTGAGATATATTAGAGACATTTATAGCAACGTTTGATGGAGATTTTGATGATATCGACGATGTCGATTTGGAAAAATTTAAGCCACATCTACCAAGCTGCTCACCCATACTAGAATTAGACTTTTTAATTATTCCCCACAAACCGTAAGGGACATATAATTGGTAAGTGAACCAGGGCATTAATCCCTAACTCAAAAGGATTTTAGCTTTTTCTTGTGTCGCGTTCCCTTCTTCCCTTGTTCGGCTCGTCCTTACTCAGTTGCACTATCGAAGGCCAGTTTCAAAAGAGCATTGGTCCGCAAAGAAAAGTGATAATGTCTTAAGCCGTCGGTGCGATTTAACTTCTGATTTTGGACGAGGGCACTCCCGCCGTCCTCCTACCGCGGTCCATAGCAAGAGTTCGTCGCTCTAAACTCCCGGCTACGTGGTCTGAGGAGGGTTTAAGGTTTAAGGGAAGCTCTCTCATTCCTTGGGATCCTAGGGAGCTCCGCTAAGCGCTGACGTTGATCCTGCTCTTCTTCTGCCTCCGCTACCTCTAGGAGCTCGGGTTTATCTAATTCCAGTTGTAGGTTCCTCCTATCTGTAAACCTTACAAGCGTACCAAAGGGCGAACGTTGTGCAGTTAAAGGCCTAAAGTCTTACAAGTAATCAGAAAGATTGATAATTTACTAGTTTGAAATATAATTCGTAATTGTTAAGATATATTGCGAACATATTTTTTAGATATCGAATTCAGGGATCTAATTGCAATAGGATGAGCAATATTAATAATGTCTATTATTAGTTATATAATTTACAGCTTGAGAATTTTTACTGTCGAACAAGTTACTATACATATTTTATTTTCGAGGAGTCTTATGAAAGATTTAATGCACGTGCGTTAATAATTATTTATACATTTGAAATTATGTACACTGTATTTCATCACAACATCGAATTCGTAATGACTTTCGAAGTCTATTTGAAGTTCCATTTCACACTTATCGCTTATCAGAAATTCTATACGGAGAAAAATATAAATATGCTGTAAGCAAAGTTATTTCTATTTAAACCAACCAAAATTTCACTTTTTCTTTGAAAATTCAGCTACGTAAAGAACTCGCGAGTTGTGAAGTGAGCAGATCCGCGAGGTCGGGACCATTGTCGCTTGGGCTCCTAAGGTGGCAAAGAGAACCAGGTAGCACGTATATACCGCGACGCGTCAGCCCGAAGGACGGTGGGGGGAGGGGGGTAGTAATATATATATGTATGTACATATAGACGCGAGTGGATATAAGCGAGAGAGGTGTACGAAGCACGTACCTCAACACACTGGGAAAGAGAGAGAATCCTCTAGGTGTGCACCCAGAAACCGCGTATCCCCTTCTCCCCGATAACCGAGGCGGGGGTTGAGGTGAGTGAGGGGGATGTGCAGAAGGGCTGGGAATCGTGCTCCAGCCGAGCTCAAGGGGGTGGACAGTGCGCAGAACCCGCCCCCACCTTTCGCGACGAAGCAGAAGCCGTCGACTGCCCGCGCAAGTCTTCATCCCCTCTGCCGACGACCGACGGAAGATCGCCACCCCCGAACGAACTTAAACATAGCACAGTAGCTCGCGAGCACCCCGAAAGGGCTCATCGCGTACACGAGCCGGACTTGTGTT
>NW_017304887.1:715181-720684 GCF_001594115.1 Trachymyrmex septentrionalis
GCGCGCGTGCGTGTCACGCAGTGCTTGTCTAAATATCTCGAGTCCGCCGCAAGAACGAAGCAAGATAGAGTGTGCCCCGCTAGAAAAAGATAAATATCACGAAAAGAGCCGAGCGATCGTTCACCAGGACAGAGAAAAAGAGAAAGAGAAAGGGAGAAATACGGATGCATCTCAGCTGCATAGACTGATTCTTCGAAACTCGTGACTACGCACTCGATAGTCTTTGGCAGATGTCAGGTGAACTCTCTTGAAAGACAGTCCCTTAGACTTTGAACGCGCTGTTTAGTAGATGACGAAGGGAGAAAGAAAAGTGACCTGTGGCAGGCGCTGAGGATCCTTCCCTAACGAAAGAGCCTAGATCCTAGAGCGAGATGGATTACCTTTCTTGTTAGATTGCGCCGGCCTCGAAATCGACGATTTTGCACTCGTGTACTGAACGCACCCTTGCGTCTCTTGTGTCCGCATGGCAGAGCAGACTTGCTGATCCTCTGGAATTTTTGTGTTCCAGGGTGGAACTGACCAACGTGCCGGGCGGACAGAATGCGATGGCTCATCTCAAAAAGCGGAAACTGGAAGCAGAGTCGGTCGCGCAGAATCCTAAACAAACGCAGCAGCCGTCGCAACAGTCGCAGCAGCAATTGTTGATCGGCAAGAAGGGCTTGCAGACGAGCACGTCGCAAGAGATGGAGATGACTGACGCCGCGACGAAGCGGAGGAGGAAAAGCGTTCGTGACGATGACATACGAAAGACGATCGATGTTGTTGACCCTAACAAAAATATACCTTTGCCCCAGAAGAAGCGCGCATTTACAACAGGTAACTCGGGTAGTCCTGCCAGGAAATCGAGCAAGCACAGCGAAGAACCCGAAGACGATGAAACTCTCATAAGAGAAACGGAAGCCGCCTTGAAAAGTCTATCGGGCAGCTGGCCGGGACCTAGAGGATGTCTATATCAAAGAGGCAATTCAGACGAGGATAGATACGAGTCTAACTTCGAAAATCTTTTTGAGGAAAAGAAAGAAAATCCTAAATTGTCGCCCTCATCAATATCAACGTCTTCGACCACGAGTAATGACACTGGCTGTTGTTCGTTGAAGGATGTTATAACTCTTCGCGGACAACAGGATCGATCGGGTAAGTTACAACAGCAGAATAAGCAGCAGGATTCGAAACAACAGCATCCAACTAAAATTAAGAAAGATTTAGACAATCTGCTGAAGATAGAAAATGAATGCGCCAACATTCAGTCTCAAGTCAACAACGTTAATCAAAACGAACCGCCGAAAATTAGACCAATTTCCGTTCGCTCGTTGTCAAGCAAAGAAAGGAACGAGAGGAACGTGGTGAGTACACATATTGACCCTCAGGGAAGGCAACCGGACAAATATTCTAGATACGATCCACCGGACTTCAACGAATTAGTCGATGATTCGTCCAACGAATTAGAAATTGACATGTCGGATCCGGCCGTTGACAAGGATGAAAGCGATCGGGACAGATCGAATGACCGAGAACGGGATCGAACATGCAAAAACGGTCAATCACCTCAAAATATTAGCAGACAGCAGCAGCAGCAGCACCAACAGCTTTACACGAATTATCAAAGACAATATAACGATACCAACATGAAGGTCTCATCTACGGGAACTTCATCATCTTCAACGACACCAGCGAATTCTCCGTTTTCAGCAACATCTGCTTTTAGACCGCCTAATACGGATCACTCAAAAGTATCGTGTCGTGGCTCTTCGTCGGTCCCAGCATCTTCAACGATCCCACCAATCGGTCCGTATCCAGCCGCTGCCACATTCGTGGGATATCCGACGCCTGGCCCGACGATGCCAACGCCGCAGCCTGTATCCGGTATCTCGCCCACAGCCGATGACAAGCACTCATCTACAGTGTCACTCTTACAACTGAAATCCTCGAAGGAGGAAAGTCATCATGTGACAACCCACGACGTAGCTACCAATTCTGTACCTCCCAGTAAGAGTCCTACCGGCGGTCCACCACCTTCCGTCACGAGTCCCGATTCTTCGAAACAATATACAATCCTTCAGCCCGCGGGAGTGGGCTCCAGAGCAGCCAGTGCGATCCAGGATATCGCGAGGGAAGGAGTGGTGAGTGTTGCCGCTGTTAGCAGCTGCACCGCCGCGAACAACGGCAGTGCGAGTAATGTCAACACCGCGAATGCGAACGGCAATGGGGTGGTCGGTAATAAAACCACCAACGGGAACAACGGCGCTAATGACAGCAACAGTACTACGAATCCTGCCGGGAATCCTAATGCAAACAGCATCACCAGCATAACCATTACAACCGTGTCGACGACCACTACTACGTCTAGTCCGACAGTCGCTGTTGATGTACCTTCGACGAACGGCCAGCAGGACAATGTCATGAAAATGCCAGAGAGACCCGGCACCTTCGATAGTAGCAGGCCGGGAATGTCTATGTCTCCGTCCAGTCTCGGCAGAGGTGAGAATTTCTTGTCTGTCGCGTTATGATATACAATGTGTTCCTAAATATGTTCTTAAATTGATATTAATGAAACTACTTTTGTTCCGGTCAATTATCCTGGATGAAATTTCTTGTAGGCTTTCTTTCGAATTATAAATTTGAAAAATAAAAATAAATATATAAAGGGGAGAAAATATATAATTTATCAAAACGATAATATTGTTAGTGATGCTGAAATTATTTTTTCAGTCGGATAAAATGTTTTCATTTATATGTTCTGAAAAATATTAGTGTTTAAATTGATATTAATATCGTCTATTATAACTACTCAATTATAAATAAAATTTAAATTGATAAAAATAAATCAAATAAGAGAAAGAGTTTTATCTTCGGTCAAGCGATGCATGATAATGTTCATATATAAATTTGTGCAACTGAATTTTTTAATATATATATATTGATGAGGGCCAGTAATCTTATAAAGAAAATATACATTATAGGGAGAAATAAATATAAATAACGCAGCTTCAAAATTAAGATGTACTGCATTTTGAAAAGATATCAAAAGATTAATGGTGTTTTGAAATTTATGTTACGAAATACAAATGTGCGCATAAAAATTGGAACTCTTTAAATTATAGACGGAGATAGTAATCGTAAGTCGTGGTAGGGTTACCGCTCGTGCGTTATACGTTTCGAAAGGGGACAAAAGGCATTTTCGACTCTCTTGGTTACGCTGTTCTTCTCCCTTTCTCTCTTTATCTCTGTCTTTCTCTCTCGCTTTCTCTGTCTTGCTCTTTACAAAGTTAGGGGAGTTAGGGCAGCACGGAAAATCAATAATTACGAAGCGAGGGGTGATGACTCAAATGCTGAAATCAAGGTCTCTTCGAGCAAAATTATTCTCTGTGTCCTATGATACAGCCATTCCATATATGCTCTCATCATTACTCTCTTATTCGTTTTTTTTTATCTAAAATGTTCTGATTTTAAGGAAATATATTTTAAATTAACACAGAGAGAGAGAGGGGGAGAGAGAGAGAGAGAGAGAGAGAGAGAGAGAGAGAGAGAGAGAGAGAGAGAGTACTATCGAAAGTAATAGTACTTTAATCGCACTTAAATGCCTTTAATCGTGAATAAATGATCGATAAAATTAATTTGATTCGGCGATTAGACGGTGATAAGTGTAATACAGAGAAGGATGATTAGTCGCGCGATCCTTCTTCCGAGAAGACTCAAAGAGTCAAACCTCGCGCGTCATACTGTACATTCGCCATAGTGTGACAGGTGGAGGCTCGAGTGCATTCCAGGGTCTTAGGGCAGCGAAGACACGACGTGTCTAGTCGGGGAAATTTGGGGTTGATACCACGTCATACGTATAAGCCGCAGCTGTCAGCGGCTGGAAACGTGACTAGCATCCCAGCCGCTCCAAGCCACCTTATTACCACCCTGTGCCTGGCTGCCTGTCCTCATTATCCCCTTAACGTTTTCTCCGGCCGGTGGCTGCGAAGATGATCGCTTTCAAGAATTCAATCTCTCGCGTTTGATTTCACGTCTTTCGCGCAACGAACGGATGAAGAATTAATTGGATAAATATCACGGTTATTATCACATTCAAAAATAAAAAATACAAGTAATCTTCAAAGTCTCAACTGTTTATAATGTTTATGTAGGCTTATACGTATATCGAGTATATATATATATTGAGAAACTAAAATAGTTTGTTCGTTGTAAAAAGATCTCAAATAAAGTTACGCGACGTGATAAATGGGCTCGATTAAGCGCGGACTTATCAGCGTGACGACGATACAGCCGTATCGAGAGTCGGTCAAGTTAGGGTTTTAAAATCGAAAATCTCTCTCCCTTCTCTCTTTTTCGCTCTACATTTTCTCCTTTCTCTCTTGCTAAGAGTTGCTCTTGATCTCTTCGATTTAGCGTGACGATCGCGTGCGCTGTTTTTTTTTATTCGCCGCATGCAGGCGCGTGTAAGGGCGTGTTGACACGCCATAAAACCGCTATCGGGAAATCCGTCGGCCGCAAAAACTACCCTTTCCGCGTCGAGAAAGATCGGCCGCGCGCGCGCGATGAGGTCGAGTCGGCTAATAAAAAAATAAACTGCCCTGTAACTCAATTTTACGCTGCCTTTGCGACCGCACGCATAAAAAGGACCTTTACTCGCGCGCGAGGGCTCTACCCTCCCTTTAAGGGCGCCGCGCGCCTCCGTGTGTAAATACCTACTTTGTGATTGTTCCTCGTGCTGTTCTCTTTTTTTAGAACCTCCGATCTTTTCCTTATCCACCGTATCCGGCATGCGATTTAGCGCGGGAAAATGCCGGAGGACTATTACACGCATCAGGTATCCCGGGTATCCCGTACGATCGTGCAATTTTATATCGACTCTCCCGCTCCCCCTCCCCCCCCTCTCTCTCTCTCTCTCTCCTCTCTAAGGGAGATTTCTATATAAAACCACTTACAATCTCGTGCGATTAAATTTACATAATAGTATACTACATAACTATTGTCGCTAACGCTCATACCGCATATTGTGAATCTACTTTTGCCGTTAATTGAAGTTTATTTCAAAACACATTGGGCTATTTTGTCAAGAACCTGTTGTTATGCTTATCACAAGATAATATTGTAAAAGCAAGAGACAGCGTCGTACAGTCGCATGCATCATTAGTACCTTGCATTCGTAAGAACATCTCACAACATACGATTCATCTATTTTTTTTACGTTCTTTGAAAGAAGTTGTACCATACAATTAACTACATAAATAACAAAGTGGTAAGATATATTCTTAAATATTAATGCGTTGAATATTATTCAAGCTGTTCGTGTACCATGTGTTTACAGTAAAATGTTAGGTGTAGTAAAAAGTCATCGCGTTTTTTTAAAAGACATCTATCAGTAAAAACCGCAATTACTTTCTTACCAACAATATAAATATATCTTGATAGAGTAAAGTTTCAACTTTAAAAATCTCTTTTTTAAATTATACGATACGACAATTTTTAATGGAGTTACGAGCAATTAAAGTCAAAA
>NW_017304887.1:720931-726486 GCF_001594115.1 Trachymyrmex septentrionalis
CTTTTAAAAGTAGAGATTTCAAGCTTTAAAACCCTTTTTTTAAATTTGAATTTCATTCATTATTGACGAAGATATTGTATATACAACTTTGAGCTAAAAAATACGCGATGACTTTTTACTACACCTAATATTATAAACTTTAATTCGCGTTAATTAGATTTTTTCACATCTCTTTTTATCTGGCAAAGTAGTAATTGATCACCGACGAAGCTAAAGTATATTGAAAATACGAAAATTTCAAGCAAACGTACAAGTAAATCCAATTTATAATCTAGAGTAAAATGAAACGTAGGCATTATTTATTATCAACGTGCACTTCCGTTCTGGGGCTCGCGTGAATATTCATCCATTACACGTGAATACTCAATTGCGCTGATTAACGACTTTTGACGGCGAATTAATAATTAGCGACCAGCGGGCGCTCAATTCTCCCCGATTATCTTGACGACTGCGATGATTTTTCGCGACGCCGAACGAAAGTCTCGGCGCGTGTCGCGCAAGCTGGACGAATAAAACAATCCCGGTGTTTATATACACGTCTCTACCCCTTCCGCGGACCCTCACGTGAAATGGCTACAAAATAACACAATTACAACGCGACCATGGGCTCACCCTCCGGGTGACCGGCGTCCTCGTTCTCACCCCTTGTGAACCCGCTTTTTTCCCTCTTCCCTCCGATTCTCGTTGCTCCATTACAGGCACCGTTGTAGGGTAAAAGAAACGAAAAGAGAGGGATCTGCGATGAAGGGAAGAGGAGGATAAGATCTAAGGGGAGACAAAGAGAGAGGAGATAGTGAGAAAGAACGAGAGAAAATAGAAGAAAGGTAGGAACGAAGGCAGGTCTGACCGACTCGTTACAAGTCTATTCAGACATCCGGAAAGAACAGCGCGTGCCGGTATTCATTTTGTTGACCGGAACCATTATCTGCCCCTTCGCTCGTTTTCTCTCTCTCTCTCTCTCTCTCTTTCTCTCTCGCTTCTCTCGCTTTTTCCTTTCAATCCCGAGTTTAGCCACCGACGTAGTCGCTTTAAAACCTTACGGCTAATTTATTAATCCTACGAGGGCAACCGCTCGCCCTCGGTTATCCGGTAAATCTTTTTTTACCCGGCACTAATTAAAAACCAGGAAGCTTCAGCGATCCTTCCTAGAGAAGTAAAAATAACACTGATTTCCTCTATTGCGAATTTAGATACGTGACGCGTTAAATTGATGCCCGTCGCGCTTTCGCGTTTTTCACCACCGTAGGCCCATTTTTACTCGAAAGATACAATCGAGCATTCTTTGACTTTAATCTCTGAGAAACTCTGATTTCGAAACAAAATTAATCCACGAAGCTTCTTTTCAAGAAATTACGCGGGGCATCGAACAATTCCGACGGCATGTGCCGTTCAACTTCGGAACTCGGGGAGCGTCGTGGTCTGCAAATAAAGCATGCCGCTAATGACGTCACGTATCGTAATCCAATTTATGGGGAGGTGGGTGGATGTGCCGCTCGTCTTAAGAAAAAGGCGAACACCTAAGTAGGGATCGACTTTTCTTTTCTCCATCCATCCTTCCCCGTCGGTTCTCGCTCTCCTGAAACGCGAAATGACGACCTGATGAAGTTTCTCGGCGTCACGGCACTCGATTGGCCAGCCCCGACGTAGTTGGCTAAGGGATCAGGCCCGAGCGGAGGATTAGTACACGACAAAGTTTATAAAAGTGCGCTCACTTCCAGGAGAACCCCCGTCAACTAAAGCTGGCCTCCTCTTAAGAGGTTCCTTCCAAGAAGTCCCTTTTCAAATCCTCTAACACGCGTGATATACTTATTTATATTTTGTCGCGATCACAATATATCTGTAATGACGTCTGGCATATAAATGATCTCGCATAAAATAGTTCTTCCGACTTTATAAATCGGTAGAAAAATTTATATCAAAATCTGAAAATCTATATTTATAATCATAAACTGTTATTGATGTTTACTTCTTTTTGCTATTTTATTGCATTGTGTAATTGTTATTATTATTACTACTTTATAGAATTATTATTAGCTTACGGTCTCTGATGTAATATGATTATAAAAAAATGAATAAATGTAAAATGCCTTATGAAAGCTTTGTGAAAATAATGAGTCCAATGATTAGGAACAAATTGTTATTAAATGGATGTCTCTTATGGAAGCTTGAAGCTATAGCATGTGAATGGAACATAGTAGTACCTGATATAACTTTCAGCCACTGAAAGATGATTACACTGTTTAACGATTAGATAGAAACCTTTAGTTACATTTATCGTTCACGATTGAAATAAAGAGAGCCTTGCCGAAAGGTCTCATATTAACCGATTGATACTTCTCGGCTACCTGCAGTGCACTAGAAACCTGTAATTGTTTGGTCACGCGAGGCTGAACGGGAATACGAACGCGATCATACGTGACGAGCACTATACCCACCATTAAGTTAGAACTAGCGCACGACAGATGGTACGTACAATTGGTCGTTTGGGCATCGGTCATACTTTCGTGTCGCAAGAAAGGACTTAAAAAAGTCTCGAAAAAAATTTAGAAATTACCGACGCGAATTATCAGCTCTCTGCAGATCTCTAATGGTAAGGATTGTGTGTCTTTAAATAAACCCTGACGAAAAGCATCGTGTCGTGCATGTCTCTCTGCGACAACTCACTCACAAATGGAGATATTCGCAATTCACGAGCAAAAATTTACCTACTGTTATCGAGAGTGAGATTTTTTTACTCGGTCGAATAATACTGACGAATAGCAAATGATACGGAAAATAATGCATAGATAGGAGGAACGAAATATCACGTGGCGAAACTTTTTCCCCGATCGCTGCAAGTTTCGTTCTGTCGCGCGGGAATGAGGTATCTATCTGTTCTTTGTTTCGCGGACAGTTGTAGGCCGGCCACATACCCCGTGCTAATCCCGAAGGCTTAGTCACGGGACAGAGAAATCCCAGAGGCTATTCACAAATGCGTAACTCGTGCGACGAGATCCAGGCTGACCACACGCGAGGCCATTTCCACCCTTCTGGACCGTCCTTTCAACTTTCACTTGGGGCCTCTCGCCACAGGATTGGGGAAACTCATCCTGAAAAATGCTACTAAATAGCATGTACGCCCGACAAAACCTTACAAAAATTTTTTGGAATCTCTTTCCGAAATGTATCTCTAAAGGTTATTGCAGACAGAGGAATTGAGAGCATAACATTTATTATAAATTGTTATTACGAAACGTGAAAAAATCATATACAAGCAATATTTTTATATTTGGAATATACAATATATTCAAAATGTGTGTTTATCTTCAAACATTTATTTACTTTGTAATTAATAATCGTAAAAAATGAAATACAATTAGATGCTATAAAAATGCAAAAGTTTTTAGAATTTATAGGCACGTTAATCTCGAATTTCTTTATATTATCAAATTATATATCAAATTCTGACGAGGCGATTTGAACATATGAATTAATTATTTTAAAAATTATAATATTACGCAAAATATAATGAAAATGATGTATTACATCAATATTATTTCTGCTTATTGCATATTTATAACATATTTATAAAATAATCACATATAATTTACTTTAATACAAATAATTTTAATCTAGGAGGGAGGGAGGGAGACGAAATTTTTACAAATAAGATTTTAATATGAAATAGACGTGTCTCACCATACTTGCTTGCAGTCTTTCACCTTGGCTGTTCAACGTTCTCTATGAAGGATAACGTGATATATTGGCAAACGGGGAGTAAGCTATATTCTAGTTCGAAGTGTGCAGAATGAAACTACGCGACGATGTCGGACACGTCGGCTGTCAGCCATTCAATAGTTAATTTCCATTCAACTGCTCACGTCGCTAGCAGTTACCGTGCAAGCATACCGAAATACCATATTATTTTTCATATACTTTCCAATGCTCACCCATTTCTTATCGCATATTTTCATGCTTATGATACAATAGTTAATCAATATCTCTTTAGATATACAACTACAATATTAATTATAAATTATTTCATTTATAAAACAATATTATTGTTATTTATTAAATAATATTGTTTCTCTTTATATAATTATTTTTGAAATTTAGAAAAAACAAAAGATGTTTCATAAGTATATTGCTGGTGTACAGTTTCTTATCTAAAACGAAAGACTCTGTAAAGCCTTTACATTACAATAATGTCTCCGCTTAAAATATTAGATATGTACGCCCATTCGGGAAAAGCAGATTGCGTACGTCAATTGGCTGCAAGTGCAAGATTATGAAACCAAATGTAACAACAAAGCATTAATGCGTATTAAGCTGACACCGTATTCCGGTCGACACGTTCCTACCGCGAAACAACACTCATCGACAGTGTAAATATCCAATTTATTCAGAATTAGCTGTCCGCTTGTGTCGGGATCATCGATTGCGATGCAGAAATAACGCGTTGCAGAGACAGCGTAATGCCGAGCTCTCGGTTTATTATCGTATAATATATCGTTAATATCAAAATGCACAATTGGCATACATTTCTTCTATCACATTTTCACTTTCTTAAAATTTGACTTAAAATTCATTACATCTTCATTACATCTCAATTAGCAATTATATGTAGTGCTCAAAATAAACATTCTCTATTTTCTATGTGGATCTATGGAATATGTTGTTTAGAAATTTTATTGCATTTCCTCAAGAAACGTAATGCAAGTAAAAAATATAAAATTGTTTAGAAAAGAAGAAAGAAAATTGTATTTTAAAATTAATTATTTATAGCAATATTAAACATAAGTTGACTAGAATTAATGACAAATTGCTTCTTTTAAGTTTTAAGCATAAAAGTAACGTAATATTAATCTTATTATGGAGTTATATTAGACTCCTAATATTATGATTATTATTTTGATTTATTATTATTTACTGTTTTTAGTGTCTTTCATTTTTTTATTTGAATTCAACTCATACACTTTTCCTGATTGAAAGTCGAAATATTTAGAACGCAGTCCGCACGTAATATGAAATTTCAATCTATATCGCTTTTCTTTGTGGAGAAGTGTTATGATTATAACAAGATAAATGAATTGTGTGACTGATTTATTTTAACGAGACAATATCTGAGTAATACACTTTGCGCACTTACGTACTAAAAATTTAATTAGCTTAACCCTAGATAGGAGTAAGCCTTGTATAGAGCTACCGTACGAGCTTAATCGCTATGCGCGGGTAAAAACTAACGTACATCGTATCTCATGAATATCTGAAATGGCATTTAATAGACTAACATCGGGCTCTGCGTGGCGATTTGATTTGTTGCAGAGGGCAACAAGTGCCCGACCCCAGGCTGCACGGGGCAGGGTCACGTGACCGGACTCTACTCTCACCACCGCAGGTATATATAAGCAATTATCGGTAATTAACCTGCGCTCCGCACTCAGCCACGGCCGATTACACACCTACGCGGTTTTACATGGAGAATCGTGCGAGGTGTTATATAGAAACAGACATCGATAAGCCAATTCGCGATCAGCACAGTGAATTCTATGTGCTATGGAAATAATAAATATGCA
>NW_017304887.1:726586-727920 GCF_001594115.1 Trachymyrmex septentrionalis
GCAGACATCGATAAGCGATCAGCACAGTGAATTCTATGTGCTATGGAAATAATAAATATGCACGCGTCGCGAACGCATACGAAAAAAGAGAAATAAAGACCTAAAGAAATTTTTCTCAATTTTTAATACGTCCTCCGCATATCTCTTAAGAGAAAAGTTGAATATACTTAAAAGCTTAAATCCTATTAATCTTAAACATTGTTAAATAGTTTCTCTGCTTACAGCCTTTCTGGATGTCCACAGAAGGATAAATTAACTCCAGAGAGTAAGTACGCTTCTATTAAACTAATTACTTCTTATTGTAGCTAGATAGTGCATCTTCTTTTTGCGAGAGTGTCTTTTTCTTAACGAAGCGAGGAAGCGAAGAATGAATCATTGTTGTGGGTTATTTAAATTCTGAAGACATTTTGTAATTAGTCAACCTTCATCAATGTAAATAATGTAATTAAATTTAAATTTATTCGAAAATTTTTAATTGCGATCATACTACAATAAATATCCTGCTTCCAAATATCATACGTATTTTTTTAAATAATGTTTGCTTTTGGGATACAACTGGAATGTTCTATCTCTAATTTGGCTCGCTTTTTCTCCAAAACCATTTTCGATCAGCCTCGTCATCCACAAAAGGCCATTGTTCCCATTTCCATCGCTTCCTCGCCTCATTAAACGCAACAAAAATTGTATCTTCGATACACGAAGTCAAATTAGAAAGAGAAAATGGATATTTTTCAGCAATGAACGCGGGTGCACGCGTCGCGCATATGCGTGCTGTGCGCGTGCGTTTGCGTGTGTGTGTGTGTGTGTGTGTGTGTGTGTGTGTGTGTGTGTGTATGCGTGTGCGTGTATATCTGTCTGTTGTATATATTCTTTGCGCTTTTCCTTTGCGGGGTAGAGAGCTTTATTTATTGCGTTTCTTTTCATTTTTATTATTTTCCGTTCTGTTCGTAGTTCATTATATAGTAGAGAATTATATCACCACACTCTCGAACTTGGTTGATACTGGTCGTGCCTATGAACCCTCTGGAGAACTCGAGACACGGGCGGCGCGATGGGCCCGGCGTATGCGCACACGTCGGACACTTCACACACGGAGGACACTTGTGCGATTGAGTATAATTACGCAAAGAATTATACGGATCATCCAGCTTCCCATCGACGTGCGAGTTTCCGCAACAACAGATTCCGTCCCTCCCCCCGCCGCCCCTCCCCTCTCTCTCTCTCTCTCTCTTTCTTTCTTTCTCTCTCTCTTAAATGACAAATCGAGCACACAGAACGAAACGTTTAGCCAACTCGTGTAATGCAAATGTGCGTACAATCACATAATTTTTATT
>NW_017304887.1:728020-728532 GCF_001594115.1 Trachymyrmex septentrionalis
CGCCGCACACAGAACGAAACGTTCAGCCAACTCGTGTAATGCAAATGTGCGTACAATCACATAATTTTTATTTCTATCTGTGATAAGCTCACCTCCTCGATCCCTTCGTCGAGAATGCAGAATCTCCCTTAAGACAATCTCGAGCCTGAGAGATTATAGACGTTTGCGTTTGTTCGCTCGCTCGCTCGCGTACGACGGGCAACTCTCGTCTTCATCGACGTAGCACACTATCTCACACAGATTGCAAGTGTTGTGTTATAATTTTCTATCGATTAATTGATTGTCTTTACTTGTGTTTCTCTCTACCCGCTCGGTATACTTAATTGTATTATTAATTTGCGCTCCACACATGGGTGTGGACGCCGTGTACTCCGTCTTTTGTTCACTTTCCGACTACTTTACTATTTTTTCTTTTTTTTTTTACGTTTTCTCTATTTCACGATACGTGCACCAAACGTGCGGATTTTCTTCCTCTTTCTTTCTTTCTTCGGGTCCGTTTTTCGCAATTCGAA
>NW_017304887.1:728632-737060 GCF_001594115.1 Trachymyrmex septentrionalis
CTTTTTTTTTTTACGTTTTCTCCATTTCACGATACGTGCACCAAACGTGCGGATTTCTTCCTCTTTCTTTCTTTCTTCGGGTCCGTTTTTCGCAATTCGAAAATGACACACTTGTCGCGTTCAAGACTATCTTTCCCTTTTTTTGTGCCTTCTCGATGCCCAATACGGATAATTATACTCAATGCATAAAGGCAGCTCGCCTTAACGATATCTTACCACACCTGCCGCGTGCGTGTGCGCCGCGTCTCTCTTTCTCTCTCTCTCTCTCTCTCTTTCTCTCTCTCTAATTGTATGTACGAACGTGCCAAGAACGTGTGTCTGTAACCACGCCACGTGTCTCTGGGTTCTCGCAGTTCTGGCGATGCATGAGACCATATTGAAATGCCCAACGCCTGGTTGCAACGGTCGCGGTCATGTCAGCTCCAATCGGAACACACATAGAAGCCTGTCCGGATGTCCCATTGCCGCGGCCAATAAGCAGGCCGCACGCGAGGCACGGCAAAAGGTTCAAGGTAAGGCGGTATGCAGGACTCTTCACAGTGCGTGTCCGCAATACCCCGGACACGAAAATCTCGTTGGTGCGTCCACGCGACGAGATTAACGAGATCAAATGCTGGGAACAAGATGAGGCTTATAATTTTGTGCGTAAAACGCGTACCTCGCGTTTCTTTCGCACTTTATTGCGTTCGCGCGTGTCTTGATTGCATGCTTTTTTACTGCGATAAAATTGCGACGATAAACCTGCCCCGAAGTTTTCATACGATTTTACACATTTGCGTTTACTGGTAGAAATGTAGAGGATTATTAGTTGCATACTGATTACAAAATATCGTTGATAGTTTTGAAATAATTTTATAATTGTTTTCACTCCTTTCACTCTCAGAAAGGATTTCTAATTCCGAGAAAAAAAATATTATTGACGTATCTTAATTTTATAGGTCAACTGTATAAAATTATAACTATATTAAAATTAAATCAATAATTTCTCTCTTAATACTTCCTTGAGTAAAATAAGATCGACATCTTATCTTGAGACAAATATGTATAACGCATATAAATATAGATTTATATATTCTTACATTTAGAATAAGTCTATCCAGTGTTATATATGTACAAGATGCTGTAGCATCATGGCAGTGAAGCTGTCGTGGTGTAGCGTGCTAGGTGAGAGACATGCGGAACGAGAGAGATCTTGAGTTTCGAGTCCCAGCCAGTTTTTTGTTGCTAGAAAATGTAAGATTACTAACATTCTGCAAACTTCTTTCCGCAAGAATAGAATAAGAGATTTCCTTTAGATCGATGTTTAATGTTAAATAAATAATATTGTGTTTAACCTAAATTCTTCTATTAAAAAAATTAATGAGAGAGTATCGAGGATATATCTTTATTTTAGAATTTTTCATTTAAGAATAAAATATTCTTCTCTGCAGAATATATACATACGATTAGCACTACATCGATCTTATTTTATTTAAGATCGAGGAGTAACATTGAATATAGAAATATTTTCTTTGAGTGTTGAGTTAGATTTGTATTTTTTAATTTTTACGTAGATTATAATTCGACTCAAAGACACTCTAATAGAGCATCCAGCAGCAATGACCCATACAAACACACACACACACACACACACACACACACACACACACACACACACACACACAAAATAATTTCAAAAAATTTATATATAGTCTTTATATAATATATATAAAATAGACTATCATTTTACAGATATTATATACGTATACATAAAAAATTCATAATTTTTAGGCAATATTCAAAGAGTGTAGAAATAGAATATTATGCACTATATATTATTCAGAACAAAAATTTATTAAGCTTTTATCTTCTTAAGCTGAGCCATTGTAAATATGTTACCGATTGATAATTACATACATGCTATTTTAAACTACTTGGTACTAAGGGTTGCAGTGCTTCTTATAATAAGTAAACAAGTGTAAAATAAAAATTTACAAACATTTTTTATTACGATAATATTTTTTGTTTTATAAAATTTTTTAGTTGACGCACTTTGTTATGCAAAATTTACTAAATACGCAATCTCCTGTGATAGTGCCGGGAATACCACCGGAATACATCAGCACGAATTTGTTACCCCCTTCAATGGACACGAAGAGCTATTCGCAGTACGGTTCCGCAACGCAAGATACGAAACCCGTACTAAGCAGCTTGACCTACGATTACTATTCGACAAAAAACGCTGTGATTAATGTGAAGCCTCCGAAAACGCCGGAGGACAACAGCACGTCGCGTCCCGCGAAGGTGCCCAAAACAGAGAATATGACTCTTAGCAGCAGTTGCTGCAATACGTTATCTATGAGGAATCAAAATACGGGTGAGTTGTTGGTCCCTAAAACGGAGGATGCTGCGTCTTGCAGAGTAAACTCGCCTCCACCACCACCGCCTCCTGCAGTACGACAAACGTACGATTCTTACATGAGCCAAGATTCGAATTCCTCATCCATGTCATCCATGGACGCGATGGGTTCGAGGGCATCCATAGGAGCGACGATCCATCATCCAAGCCAGCATCCGACACATCACGTGCTGCCAATGCAGCCCGTCGCCTATCCGATGCCAATGGTGGAGGATACCAGGATGAGCCATCAAATGTCCCAAAGGTCTCCTTATGAGTCTAGCGCCATGATGGCCGCTGCAGCGGCCGCGGCAGCAGCCGCAACCACCACAGAAGAGCTTTATCATCATAGATCAGCCGAACACGCGAGAGCGTACATGCATCCTGGTACCAGCAACATCGCACGACCAGTAGTGACGTATTCCAACGACATAACTGGCAGAGGCTACGAGAATGCGATAGTCAGTGCAGCCAATCATCGACCCTATGATCCTGGTACCACTGCGACATACGAGAGATATGATACGCAGTCTTGCGCACCTATCCCCTCTCAGCAACAACAGCAGCAACAACAGCAGCAACAGCAGCAGCAGCAACAACAACAACAGCAGCAGCAGCAGCAGCAGCAGCAGCAGCAGCAGCAGCAGCAACTTCATTCAAGGGCAAATATGTACTATCTGGGACAAACCGGCATGACGCCAGAGGAGCAAGAGCGAGTTTATCATCAAGAAGCTGCGGCAGCTGCTCAACAGCATCAAATGGCGATGGCCGCCGCCACGGCAGCCGGAATGATAAAGACTGAAGATGGTAATTTTATCAGACCGTCTTTGCAAATATACAAAACTCATTTGTATAACTAAACGTCGCGTCTCCGTGAATGTTGCAGTGAAATGTGTCACGGTCGCGCAAATGCAACAAATGCAGAAACCCGGTGGACCGCCTACCTCGCCCGGGGGATCAGTGATGGATTTGTCTACCTCCAGTGTTACGTCCACTAGCCCGCAGGTTAGTTAAAAATAATATATACAAAAAGTATTATTCGAGATCTGCGTGATCATCATCAATGACGTGATTTACAGGCACCACCCTACGGTTCGAACAGCCTCAGTCCACAGTATGGAGGAGGGCAGACGGTAGGAAGTAGTCCTCAAGCTGCAGCAAGTCCCCACTTAACGGCTAGTCCTCAAGTTCCTAGTCCCCAGGGTCAGACTCTCGATCTTAGCGTCAATAGACTCCACAGGTATACGTTAATTTTCATATTTATAGTTATTAACAAATACTAAGAATAAAGTCTGAGACACAACTGGAAAATACAGACAATAGGAACAGAAATAAAAGATTTCGACCTATTATATATACACACACACAGTTTCTAATAAGTTGAAATCTATTATTCTCTGCTCCTGTCGCTTGTGCTTTATAATTGTGTCTCAGATTTAAGATTTAAAAATCTCAGTCTTTAAGAAAATTGTTTTCAAGCTCGCTGGCGTTAAAAAATAAAAATTATTTTAATAGAGGATTTAGAGTAAACAAGAATAGTGTTAACAATAAGTATAATAGAAACTTATGATGAAATCATTGTAGCACTTAGGACAAGTAGATGAAAAAGATATATATATTTATCTGTATTGCAGCGGTGCACCCAGTCCGCAGTATTCTACCGGCCATGGGGAAGCCGTCGCGGTTCCAGTGGGTCCGGGTTTTCCAGCCCCACGACCGATCGAGGAGCAAACGGAGCCCGTTGATTTCTCAACGGCGAACGAGCCGGTCAATTTCAGCGGGGGTCCGGGGATCAGGCCTGTACCCGGGTTTCCGCCGCCTGGAGTGCACGTCACGGCGTACAGTCGCGAAAGCACACCCGACAGCGGGGGTTCCCACTACATGGACGCCTACCGAGATCCCACCGGTGAGTTATCATCATTTATCTCATAACTCTGCAGATAATCTATCATCCGCATTCCAAGGACGTTTTATGATCACATTTAATAGCATGGTTATACAAAATTATTGTGTAAAGTAAATTATACATTTTATTTTAAAATTTATTATAAAATTTATTTATTTATTATAAAGTTTATTAGTAAAATTTATTAATTTGTAAAAGTCATTAGTAAAAGATATTTTTTAACAGTTTTCTGAAGTAACTGAACGGGCATGTATTATGTTCTTTTTTGTTTCGAATTAATAATATTTAATGTAAAAACTGTTCTTTGCATAATATCTCGATACCAAGAAGCATTACCTTACTCATTGGAATACTTGTAACAATTAACAATAACAATTATATAATCTCTAATATTTAAACGTCTAATATTTACGTTTTGCTATGCAACAACGTTGAATCATAATTCACTGCGAAAATTTGATGACGGAGAATTTGCACGATTGGTGATGTCAGATGAAGATAGAGCGAAAAAAGCAAACATGGAAAAGGACGCGACAGGGTGTCCTTAACACTATAAATTTTAACTGGTATATATACACACCCCATACACACACACACACACGCGCGCGCGCGCGCGTGCAACACAGGAGATACACACGAAGCGTTAATGTGTCCTTACACAGGCGTCGTGTAACGTCAGGTGATAGCGGGGGAAATGCGGAGGAGGTGCGTGGACGAGGGATTCGGAAGAGAACAAAGAGCCCGACGCCCCCGGGGGTCGGCAAGGGTGGCGAGGGACGTAGATAGGGATGGGGGACGATACGCGGTTACAACCGTCGAATAAAAATTCACCAGAACAGTACATGACTGCCATAATAGGCACCTATGGTCGAACTCTCATTTTCCTCGGTCTCTCTGTACCTTGGCATTCCAAACCCGCGGCCGATTCTCCCCCTTCTCATCCCTTCCTTCTTCTCTCTCTCTCTCTCTCTCTCTCTCTCTCTCTCTGATCGGTTCCCTCGTTTTCTCCGTTTCCATCTCTCTCTTTCTCTCTCCCTTCGTCCTGAATGTGCACCGTGCGCACCCTTCCCGTCGAACCACCCCCCTGTGACGGTACACGGCCATTGTTAATTATCAATATTTCGCGTACACGTAGCGCCGGCAAAAGTCCGGCGCGGCCGATATTGTGCGGACTCTGACGCTGGGGAGTAGTTATTGAAATTGAAACATTCGAGCACACACAGCGCCGTGTTCCCCGGCCTCGACGCACACAGGGCACCGCCGTGTTCACGCGACGTCGCGCGAGCGCGCACAGTCGGCCTTCCGTCCGTCGGCTATTTGCGTTGCGTGCTCTCTCGACAAAATGAATTCTTGCCAGTAAATAAACGTGTAGATTTTACAACAGTTAATCAAGCAGCGGGCTGCTCCTGTAGTGCGCCTGTGTTCGCGCTACTTCCGCGTCTCTCCCGTTCGAGTGCGCGATTACATGGCATGTATGTACGTATTTAGGCAGAGTGTCCTAGAAATCATACATTTTTCCATATATATCATAAAAATCAAATTAAAGATCATACCAACTCGCTCGGTATCAACATCTCAGTAGATATATCAATTTGTGAATCATTGTTTGTATCTACAGAGAACTAATGGATTTTCTAACAAAGTAAATGTTGAAAACAGAAATGGATAAGAGGAAGTAATCTTTTTCCTCAATACGTTTCAAATTGTCAATACTTCATTATAAATTTATCTTAATATTTAATTATCAAAGTATCCAATATCGAAGAAATTGAAAAGCACGTTATTAAGATTTTTTTTATTGAACATAGTATCGCGCATTTTCCAAGTAAGATGCTTTCTATTTCACGCTGGATCAACATATTTTTACTATTAGGAAACTGTTGACTGTTACATTTCTTATTTATACACCATCTTTCATATGTCAGGTTATGGACCCATGAGTCCTCATCCAGGATACGGGATGACCGGCGTTCAACCCGAATATCCCGGAAACACGTACACCCCTTACCCAACTGCAGGTTATAACTGCGGTGGAACTTACCCAGGTGGCCCAGTGACTTCCGGTTATCAGATTCCAGCGGGTTACACTCCGGCACCATGTTACAGCATGCCGCCCCCGCAGCACACGGTTGGACCCCTCGATAAACCATCTGGCAAGGACGACAGGTAGGATATCTCTTTTATCCCTTTTGAATGGGACATCGCGATTGTGAGCAATCCGGTTCACAGCAAACTTTTATTTATGTACTGTAGATATATGAGTTTATGTCCGTCGGTGAAATACAAATCGTTATTGTAAATTAAACATTTGAGAGAGTAGAAAATTTTATTTGAAGATTTTAATACTATTTTATAATATCTAACTATTTGATTTGAAGAATACATTCATTAAATCTATCAGATTGGCCGATATATTTTCATTGCGTATTTAGCATTTTATGCTATTTTTCTTTAATTTCAAATTTGTTCTTTCACTGTATTCAACGTGTATTATTTTGATGAAACTTAAAAGCAAATAGTCATCCATTTGTAAATCCGCTAGATACGCGATGAGAATCCAAATCGTTATTTAGCGTGAGGTAGCACTATTAGAGAATACGTCCACACGTCGTGCAGGCGAGCGTCGCGAGTTCTCGCCTTGGTACTTACTTGCCTTGCCGAAAGGATCGCACGAATCCTTCACGCGATAGATTCGTGGCCGAAGCTTGAAAAGGCGTGGAGACAGTGGCGGTGGCGGCGGCGACGGCGGCGGCAGCGGCAGCGACTAACATCAGCGATGGAGGGCGAGAGGAAAAGGGGGCAAAACTCGCGCATACCCACCTCCATTTTGTTAATTAAAGTAATTACTCTTCGTACCGAAAGTGCCAACCTTATTCTAATTGACGTGAAGCTCGGCGGTATGGAGAAGGCACGGTTGGGCGTATAAGAAGAGAATGAGGATGAGGCTCGAGTGGAAGGCGCGCGCGTGTAGGGGAAAAGGGGTGCTGGGGTTGAGAGGGTGCGGAGGCGAGGTAGGATAAGGTTAAAATGAGTAGGTGGGGTATAATCAGTTGCCACCGCACTGGATTATGGGCCGAGACCCGGCGTCGTCCTCCCCGCCGTGGTGTGTGGCGTGGGTTAGAAACCCAGAGAACACCTCCTCGGCTACCTCGAGGCGAAGTTGCCTTTCGTCCCTTTTGTAATTTTACCACGGTCCAAAATTCGGTGCGTCGCGTTCCACGAATCTCACGAATGTCTTCACGATGAACGAAAATGTGGAAATCGAATCGATATTTTATCGGAAGTTTTAGATGACAATATTGATAATATGTGCAATATTTACATTTGCGCGGAAATATAATCGTGAATCTACTGTGTACATTATTGCATAGAGATAAATATTATATCGGCAAATCTTTATTCAACGTAAAACTGTAAATAAGAAAGTATGAAATAGTTTGTATTTCAAAAAGAGGGAAACTAAATGATTAATTTTTAATTCAGTATTGTATCTCATATGTTTCAATTTTCATTTTAGAAATGAGAAACATTTAATAATCTTATTTTTTAAATTACAGTCTTAATCTACAATACTTCATTATATACTTGTAACGTTATATTTATTAAATGTTTAATTAATGATAAGAGTGAGCACATTTAGTAAATTATGTCTTTTTATTGCACAAATTTAATTTGAGAAGTTTATGAAATGATTATGTTCAATGATTTCCTCACGATATTAATCTTTCCACGTTTCTCCTCCTTCTCATTAATTGTATCTTTATTGAATTGCTATAACGTTGAACATGTACGACCAACTAAAACCTCGGTCAAACCAATCTATATCAGAACTTGAACTTTATTAATAGCAGCAGGCAATATAAACTACCTTCGCTTCCTAACTATATTATTAGTCTCGTCTCTTGGACGTTTTTATTAGTGTACGTCCCAATTCGGATCAACCACCTAAATTTGTGAAAATATCCAATAATCGATATAGGAATAAATAAATCTTAATTTTTTCTAAGATGAAGTTTTTTTTAATTCTTGCTTAAGTTCTCAAAATCTGTTTACCAAAAATTAAAAATAATTAAATTTTCCGAAAGATTCGTTTTTATTGTTACATAATGATTTTTATATTTGCTTATCAATAATCGTACACCATA
>NW_017304887.1:737160-746857 GCF_001594115.1 Trachymyrmex septentrionalis
ATATATATAGATAAAGTTTTTAATAAAAATTACAATAAAATTCAATAACTTGATGCTACCAACACCGAAGACAGAATAGTGGACCAGCGGAAACTGTAAAAACGTGAAGATAGATAGTCCGCTTGCTTGAATTGCACTTAAGTCGGCATCCGTCGGCTCTCGGTTACTCGGCAATATCGCGGCCACTCAAGGGTCATCGAGGCTTCTCATTGCCGACGACGGCTTGCCTACCTACGAGGCTACGATGAGATCGAAAGCAAGAGCGAGACGCTCACCCTCTGATTTGCTGTGGCCGGCGCATATGTTCTTTCGGTCCGCTTCTCTGCCTTCTCCTTCGTCTCCTCTCCTCGGCCCTTTTTCCTGCTTTTCAACGTTTTTTCATATCACGCTATCACGTCGCACATTGATCTTCCACTCGCGCTTCACAGAAAAGTTACAAAACGCAATATAACTTTGCGAGGTCCTATAAATGTAAACTATATATACTCGCATTGCGTCTGAGAAGGCGATTTACGATTGTCGCTTATTTGGGTGTAGAGTGCATTAAATAACGTCAGACAATCTGCTCAAGTGCTTTTTGCAAATAAATAAAAGCCACCTAGAATTTTAGTCGCTGTATCCTTAAGGGCTCGGTTCAATTCATGCTCGCAACGCTTTTGGAAATTATTTCATCTTTATTGTTTATCAAACGTTAAACAAGATCAAATAATGCTGTTTACCAAAACGAAACCAAATGATCATTATTTGCGTGAATAGAACTGCAGCCTAAATGACAAGTATCACAAAAAGAAGTAAATAATTTAGGTGAAAATATCGTTTTAGCTCTTACACTCGAATCGAGCGACAATTAATGAGTTACCCACACAGCACACTTTATCCGAAGGACGTTCTGAAAACGTTTTTAGGACGTTTTTTTAAGTATATCTATAGGACGTCGCTTGGAGAGCTGTATAGGTACTGATAATTCCATGATTAAACTAGGGACTCTCGATTTGACGGTTAATATTATTCGGTGCAGTATGAATGTGAGGAGATACTCGTTGAATTTCGCACCTCGGCCCACCCCTCGTGGTCGCGATGGCAAGGAGCTGATACAGTGCCCCACGTCGTCCTGTGATGGCATGGGTCATGTCTCAGGGAACTACGCTACCCACAGAAGGCAAGGCAGCATCGACATTTACCAAGCCTTTGACGTGAACGCTCGATTATGTATATATCGATTTGGCGATGCAGCACGCACGCAAGCACGCTACATACATACATACATACATTTAAATTTCTCCTCTTTGGTCCCTCAATGAAGCTTCAATAGATACTTTTATTCAAAAATAGTAGATGACAGTACATCCTGAAACACACACACACACACACACACACACATATATATATATATAACAAATGACATTATGTATAATGCGAATTACATTTATATGGATGGTTCTTGCATCAATGCATATTGGTGGTCCGTGGTGTAGTTGCTTCTTAAGTGTGTTGCGATACGAAACATACATCTAGAAACCTTATTTTCTCCTAGTTAAGCGGTTGAGTTGTACACTTTGTCAATATTATGTTGCCATATATATCTATATATGACGTACGTGTGAATATCCAGTGGTACTATATAGCTACCTTGCATAAGTATACATATATATATATACACAATATATAGTTTTCAGTTTTTGTTATACAGTTTACTCGCTCTTTCTCTCTTCTCCTCTTTCCTTTTATTTTTTGTCTCATACTCTACGTCATATTATGCGATACCAAAGATGTGTAGATGAGCCTCGTAATTGAATGAATTTTTTTCTTTTTTTTTTTTCCTCGCTGTTTTTACCCGACCCCTACGAAAAGGGATGGCAAAATCAAAGTTTGGCATTGCGGAAGAATTGGCATTGCACAGGACTCGCTTTCGATCGCGAGACTCATTCGTTTTCGTACGCATACATAGTAATTAATTCACTGACTACCCGTCTATCCGTTGAAAGCCGCTTTCGCCAGCCTCGAGTGGGCAGCTTTGTAGCGAACTGTTGTCGATGACCATGTCATAGCAGAACCGTAACGATCAAGAAAACCCACGAAGCGGTGAGAAGATATCGCTTCGCGATGCACCTCGTGTGCAAAGTCAAATTGGCAATTGGCGAGTTTCATTGGGGTCAGGTGTGAGTGTGCTCCCTGCTCTCCCTTTCGATGTTCTTAGAGTAAGACCGATGACGGATCAACGCGACTATGAAGCGCGATTGATCTTACGAGCGACACCTCATAAGTGATCCAACTGGAACACGGCGTTGCCATTTGCATGCTACCAAACATACGATCCGTTGTCCGTCCGCATCGATCATAATCCGCACGACATTTGAGGGTGTCCCTGGAGCGTAAGACTCGGGCTACGATCGTTGGCGTGCACGATCGGTGCTCGAGCAAGAGATGCGAGAGTCTTAGGTCTCCCTTTCCCTCAATGTCTTCGTTCGAACTGGACGCAAGGCAAGTCGTCCGAAACTAAATGACGTAATGAAGCCAGTGCCGATACGCACTGATCTCGGTGAGCCAACGTCTCTTGCTCTTCGATGAATACATAGTACGTTTAGATCTTAGCGGCGATTAATAAATAAATAATAATATTTCAACTTCGGTGACGTGTTGTGTCACTCGTCGTGCGACACGTAGATGATTTCGATCGTTTCAGCGAACGAGATGTTCGGATACTCATCGAGATCTAATTTTTGAGATGTCGATTGTCCTTTGAATAGAACAGCCTTAGATCATGTGAGTACTCACGACATCGTGGCAACGTCGCGTAAATTGCATGCGATGTGTTGCTGAAGCGATGGTTGGACGTTTCTGAGGTGTGCGTTCGTGTGCGACGAAAGCCATGAAGATTAACGCGTTGCGCAATTTTATCAGGCATCGTACGTGTAGCATGATGATATATTTTTTCAAAGTTTTTCACAATTTCTTGTGTCTTCCCAGAACACGCAGCGCGCGGTCTTCATAGCGTTTTCGCAACGCGTTGAAATAGAAGAGAGTCTTCTTTCCTTTGCAGCCTTTCCGGGTGCCCACGAGCTGATCGTTCGCAAATTCAGGCGCATTCCCAGGAGCTCAAGTGTCCTACGCCAGGATGCGACGGTTCTGGACATGTCACGGGAAATTACTCGTCACACAGAAGTTTATCCGGTTGTCCACGGGCCAACAAGCCAAAGAGTAAACCTCGAGATGGTCAAGATTCTGAGCCCCTGAGGTCAGTTGGCGCGAACACTATTAATTATGCGCTCTACATTCTGATTGCATTTTCCGTACACGCGATTAACACGGGTTAGCACTGGTCTCGGTCTTTATTCAAGGGCGTTAAATTTTAGAGGGTGGCGGTCTATTTTTAAAAATCTTAAAAGTAAAATTTGTTACAACTCATTATTTAATTTGTCTTTGCCTCGAAATAACTCGAAACTATTTTAGCGCTACGGCTTTTCTGTCCTTTGAAGGTTTAATTGTAAAGAATATTTTCAATTAATAGTAACTTACTTTTTAATGAGCAATACCAATCTCTGACCGTACTCTCTCTAACGAAAGAACTATATTATCGACTAAATTTTTCGAAAGATTAATTATGCAAGATGAATTTAATATATTTAACGTTAAACATAACATACATTTATTATTGTTTGTAGTGACATTTAAGTATAATTTAAATATAATTATGCTGCAAATGCAGCGTGCTCATTTTATTTGACAAAGTGAAACTTAATAAACAAACTATTTTGATTTGACAAAAAAAATTTTTCTAGTTATTCACAGTTTGCATTCAGTATTGATAAGTAATAAATTTAAGTTAATACAACGCGAAGGGGAGGTCCGAAAAGAGCAGGAGGGCTATCGCGAGTTTGTAAGATTTGGTTTCACGACGCGATTACATCTCGCAAGTTCCGCAATTTGAGGGTGCGGCGGTAATCGCGATCTCAATTTGCGTTTTCGTCGCGTTCGCACGTTGCACGTAGCAGCTAACGCAGGTATCTCCTCGACCGCATTGCACGTACCGCGAGGCTGCCGGATGAGACCCGAGAAAGGGGAAATCCCGTCCCTCTTCCCCGTAACCGCATCCTAACTCCCTTTGCCCGAGTTACACCCCGCGCAAAAGCGAAGACGCTGACTAATAACTGGCGGTTTCCGCTCGTTTCACGCTCGCTCTGTGCGGATGGATTATGTGGTGTTGGTGACGGTGGCGTTGGCATTTTGGACTACAGATGTCCAATCCCGGGTTGCGACGGGTCCGGCCATGCCACCGGCAAATTCTTGTCGCACCGCAGGTAAGGCTCGTATAAGAAACTTTCAGGCTACATGGATCTTGCTTTAGGATAATTGTATGCTGTTTTCTGTTTTTTTTTTTTTTCTGTATATACAGTGGATGGACAAACCTATAATATAATCGAAGGGTAACTCCTTGCATAAAAATAAATCAAAAGTGCAGAATGAACTTTTTTCCGTCCGAGGCTTATTTTTCGAGAAAATCAAGTTTAATTTTTAGAAAATCTTTAGATATTAGCACAAAGAGTTATTGCAGCTTTTGAAGAAGTAAGAAAAGTCATATAGGGTTACTAACCTTACTCTTCTAATAGTACATATGTACTCTTTTCGAAATTGAAAACAATGTATTCTTATTTTTCATTTATTATATTCTTTTTTAGTAAAGTGAGAAAATTTAACAAAATATTATTTAATATTTAAATTTATTATTTTACGAAAAAGTTATGGCTTGTATTTGGCTGTAAGGCTATGTTTGCTTTGGGCAGTATGTAATGTATATATGGTTTATCATATAGAGGTTTTGTTAAAAATTTGGTTATATGTATACATATATTGGTCGAAACTTATCAGCTGCAAGATACGTTAAATGAATTTTATTTTCTCGATTTTATTTTCTCAATTGTATTGATGTTAACATTAAAAAACCTGGTCATTAAGTAAAATGTAAATATATTTATAAATATTCCAGCTAACGTTCACAGAAAGTTCAATTCATATTACCAATGTATCGAATATTCCGGAATAGTAAAAGAATTATCACAGAATGTGCAAATGTCGATGAAATGTTCAAGCCTATTCTACAATGTGCTTTTTTGTTTTCTGTTTTTTGCTTTTTGCTATTTTTTACATCTTGTCTTTTTGCTTCTTATCGGTTTTTTTATTTTATGTCGCCCAAGATAAAAGTTAACGAACTTTGGAAGAAACAGGAAACACACGTAGCAAGAAATGCAATTGTCGATAAAACGGTTGCAAAGGAGGGAAAAAGCAATAGGTAAAAAACAAAAAACAGGAAACAAAAAACACATTGTAGAATAGGCTTTAGAATATTGTATGAATACTCCTTGTATATTTCACGAAAATCGCGAGCGAGCGAGCAGTGTACATCTCCGTCGACAGAAGGCCGCAGCGGAGAGCATTTATTCATAAACAAGAATCATCTGGGAGAGAATATAAGGAGCGCAGCACTTCGTCTATGAAGTGAGATTGGGCTTTAAGGTTGGCTCCATTTTTTAAAATAAAACTTTGTTTAAAACCTGATTCACGGACGATCTGACATGCAATTTTTGGAAAAAATAAAATTTTGCAGAATATATTATATATGGAACATTCTCGGAATATGTAAACGATATACAAATGAAATTTTCAACTGACATTTGAATGTATCTTTTATATTTCGTAAATATTTGAAATATTTCGGAATGTTCTTGGAAAGTTTTTTTTTGAGATGTTAGAGGAACATTTTATGAATATTTCCGGAATATTTAGTGTTTGCTGGGATATTTTATATATAATTTTATGAAGTCTAAATAAAGATTGTCAATAAAAATTACATTCTAGAAAAGAAATGTCATTTTATTGAACGTCGGTATTTAAAACAGGAAACCCCTTCATTTTCTTTTTTCTTTTTTTTAGAAAGTATATATACTGTTTTGCCAATCAATGTACACTTTTTCGTGCAACCAAAAATTGGTCCTTAGTAGAGAGATATTAATCAGAGTCCATAAATCCATAATTTAACAAGCACAATTTTGCTTATGGCAGTCGGGACATTTCCAGCAATTTTTCTCTTAATAAAATTAATAAAATTAAATTATTTGGCACATGTTTTTTAATTCTGTCTCCTAAAGTCATGTAGACGTTATGTGAACATGATAATGTTTACAATGCCTCGCAAACCATATCTTCATTAAGTGTACTCTCTAAATTCTTTGGAATGGAACCTCTAAAAAGTGAAAATTGAGCCAATCTGGAAAAATAGTTTCAATCAATTTTCAATCTTTAAGAATAAGATTTTACTCTTTAGGGTGACAATTCACTTAAAAAATTTAAAGAGTACTTAATATGATTTTTAAATTTGATTTTCTCGGAAACAAAGCCTCAGACAAAATAGTTTATCGGATACTTTTAATTTATTTTTGTATAAAGAATCATTTTCTGTCAGGTTGTACTATAGGTTTGTCCCCTGTAATTATCTTATGTGTCAAATTGCGACGATTAAATGCTTGTAGGAATATTAGCTTCTATACAGATCGCAAAATTAACTGTTGAAGTTCTAAATACTTATAATCTATTAAAAAGATTATTCATATTTTCGATTTCTATAATTTGATAATAAATTGGGTTAGTAAATTAATGTAACTTAAGTATAAAATATTGTTTTAATATGCTGTGATTACATTACTGTTTATATTTGTTAAAGGAAGATTGAGTTGATAATATACAACTTATTTTAATGATTATAGTTCTTGAAATCGAAGTCTTTATTCATTCGTAATGTGTATACGTTTCTTATATTATACATCTACATTTTCTTATTGCAGTGCATCTGGATGTCCAATTGCAAACAGGAATAAGATGCGAGTGTTGGAGTCTGGCGGCACAGTCGAGCAGCACAAGGCGGCCGTGGCTGCCGCGACAGCCATGAAGTTCGAGGGTGTCAATTGCCCCACACCTGGATGCGATGGACTCGGTCACATAAACGGCTCCTTCCACAGCCACAGGTCTTTATCGGGCTGCCCGATAGCCAGCCACGCTGTGAAGAAACCGAAACCGGAGGATAATATGAGCATGTACAGCAGAGGAATCACCGGTGAGGATCGAGTTGCCTGTGATGTCGCCTCCGGCTGTCAATACTTAACGATCGAAGAATAATATTGTCAGAGTTACGCTGTGCGTGAGACCAATCGTTACGAAGAAGAATAACGATCGAATTTTGTCCAAAGAGTATCCGTAAAAAATTCTCCTCGCGTGCAACTGTCAAAATTGAAACCGCGAGATGCGTTTTTCTATCAAAACGCGCGGTAGAAAGAGAGAGAGAGAGAGAGAGAGAGAGAGAGAGAGAAAGAGATAGAGAGATAGAGAGATAGAGAGAGAGAGAGAGAGAGAGAGAGGAAATGTTACTCCGTAGATAAGATGGTTTAAGTTCGCTCTCTGTTCTTTTCTATGCTTGCGCATCGCGCTCGTTCGGTGATTTATCATCATTTATTTCTTTTACTTCAGACATTTATATATGAAAAAAGTATTCATAAATTGATCGACGCCTGCTAAGACGAGCGCGATGCTAAAACATACGGAATTATGTATCTTCCTTTGTAAACTTGTGCATATCAAACCTTGTACTTAATTCCATGCTATGCCATACTCTGCTCTTCACGCAATGATGTGCTGTCATACCAATAAGAATAATCTCCTTCCCTATCCTTCCGTTTTTCTCTTAATCATCAAAGAGTTGGTTTTTGTTTTATTTCTCCCTTTTAAATATTTCTTTTTCCGTTTCGACCCCTTTCTTTTTCTCAGTAATAAATGTTTCAGGTTTGCGAACAAATATCGCAACTGATTAGATACGAAACGGTGAAAGGATGCCACAAATAGCTTATAAAAGAGAAAAAAAGAAGAAACAGAAGCAACAGAATTGAATATGATGGCGTTAATTTACATCTCATTTTTTTTTTCCTCCCTTTCGATTCGGTCCCGCGCAGGAAACCTCTTCCTTCGTTATGTACAAGACAGAAATGTAAAATCGAAAAAAAAAAAAAAACAAAAAAAAACAAACAACCGTATGTCTTAATGATGGAAAATAATATATTCTGATTTATTCTGGGATCAGCTCCTTTCATGTTGAGCTTGGAGCACGGTTACTTTTGAAGGTAAGGGACTGTCGTATTCGCCACTTGTTTCCTATGTGTTTTCGATGTTACATTACAGAATTTCCACACACCAGTATTTTTACTTTTACGTGACGACGTCCGAGTGTTGGCAATATCTGTGTAATCGTACGTTTGGCACAGTAAGCAACCGTAAGCTTCTTTTTGCTCATTCACGTGCGACAAAATGTCGCGCCGCGTATCGACGCCAGCACTCGGTGTCTTCCGTTTTTTTTTTCTTCTATCTGGTATGATGGCACCTCACGCTAATTACCCTCAGAACACCCCGATATTCTCCCGATCATACCATTTCCACGGCACTCCTGTCAGGTTCGTGCGTCTCTTACCGAGTCGGAGCACACGCTTGATCGAATGAGCCTCAAAGTGTCTCTCGCTTTTCTGCCGAGATGCGTTTATCACTTTGGCACGAACCATACGCAGAAGAAACCGTACCGTCCCATTATCTCGAGATAAGCTGTAATGCAGTGACTTGGGACGAGCGAAGTTAGAGAAAAAAATAATATATTACAGTAGAATCATCGAAAAAATTATTCTATTCGGGTCTGCATAATTGCGACGTTTCACTAAACCGCTTCGCCTGAGTCGCTGCCTGAACTGATCCTTAACGTAAAATTTGAAATGCTCGCTATATTTCCACTTGTATCGCATAAAATCCCGTAAATCCTTGTTCGAATTTTTCGATCTAACGCTTTCCGATCGTGAATGAAAAAAGAAAAGAAAAGAAAAAAAAAAAAGTAAGACCCGTTGAAACGCTTGTATTTAAATTCGTACGAACTTCCGTCGGGAATTCAAGTTGTAACCATTCAGTTTCCAGTAGTTTTTCCATTTGTTACGTATCACATATTAGGGCCGCATTTCGCATTTAGACGAAAGGGCGTACGAATCGCGCCATGCACGCTTGATTGCGGATGAAACCGATTCTTTGGAAATCGGGAAATATATGATATAATCTCTCTTTCGACCGTAAAACGGACATTCGATCAAACTGGACCGTGTCTGTCCTGTCTCTAGGGTTGGAAGCCGGTGGTCCGGCTCACGGGGGTGCGGTAGGCACGGGTCAGGGTAACTCGAGCGGTAGCGGGACCGCCGGTGTCCAGAGCGAGGATCTCTACACACTGGAGGCTGAAATCACCGAGCTCCAGAGAGAGAACGCCCGGGTCGAGTCGCAGGTCTTGCGCTTGCGCTCGGATATCACCGCCATGGAGAATCAGCTCAAGCAGGGAGAAAAGGTCAGTATTTGCTCAGTCGGTAGTATACCGTGTGTCGAATAATTAAATAACAAACAATTGCGTATATGTAAAAGTAGAAACTTTGTTTAATTTTAGATCAATCTTTGTGCTTTTCAGCTAATCGCTTTGGCCTTATCGCAATCGCAAAATCCAATTTCATTTTGAAAGCTAAATTATTACTCAATTCTAATACCATTCCAAGATAATATACGTTACGTTGTATGTTGTTTAAATAATTTTTTTTCACGATATTATTATTTTACAGAAAATTTATTACACATATATATA
>NW_017304887.1:746957-766041 GCF_001594115.1 Trachymyrmex septentrionalis
TTTATTAACCGTATGCTGGTATTATATAAGTGAACTAATCGATTGTTGATGAATTTTCCAGCAAACAAATTGACGTTACACAAATTTTTTTAATATTACGATTTTCTAACTTAAAAGTACAATAAAAGCAAATAGAAGGGCTCGAGGGAGTAGACACTGTTCAAAATGTATTAAAATAACGTCAGCTTGTTTAATGAGTTATGTTTCGCATGTTAAAAAGAATTTGGGAATATTTCATTTTAAATTTTGCTAACAGAATAATCTATCAGTTCTCTATGATAGCTCTCGGTACGTACCGAGTTACGCATGAAGCGCATGATGCATCATTTGTTGTTGTTGTTCACCAAATAATAAAGGACGACAAAATCATTCGCTTCATGCATAACATGCGAAACATACCTTCTGTGATGGCTCTATCGCTTTAGAAACTGGTGGCTCTAGAATAATTATATATTTTCACAGACGTCTTGCGCGCCTAGACTGACAAAAGCACGCTGTCATTTCTTTTTGCAGGAAACAACAACGATAACCCAGCGTAACAACAATTTGACCGAGTACTATCAGTCGCTACGCGACAACATGATCACTCTGCTGGAGCAAGTGCGAATACCGAACGCCCCGGGCGGACCGCAGGAGAAAATAGGCCATGAGAACTTCGATAGTTACCTGACGAAGTTGCAGACTCTGTGCACCGCCGACGGCTACTGCGCTGACGAGAGCAACCGGCCGATTTACGAGACGGTGAAGACCGCCCTGCAGGACTTCACGGTCCTGCCGACACCCATCTGAGACCATCCTTAAGGATCGACGATCTGGTACTGAGCGTCGCTCTTGGGACTCGCGCGATCAAGCGATCTGGCGTATTCGTGACGCCGATCGCAAGTCGTTCCGCTCTCGTCCACTGGATACTAAGGAGGGTGAACGGAACGGAGTGCGAGAAGAACGGTGCCTGGTTCCCATGAAAATGTAGACGCATATAAATCGACACGAGGACGCACGAAAGGGAACTGCGTCGATCGTGACTGAGCACCGCGGATCGGCCTATCGACCTAGGAGAAACCCGGCTTCGTGACGCGTGTGACTCATCCGGATATTGTGGAGAATCCGGCCGTGCGTCACACACGTGTCTACGTGTGTACTTACGTCGCTCGCGTGAATTTCGGACTACGTCACTTGGCGACGTCAACCTCGCGATCATTGCACGTGCGATCGTCGGGTGACGATTGTCGGTGAAAGTCGTCGTGGCCGGTCGAGCATGCCGACCGGCTCGTAGGCTTGCTTAGGAAACCGCTATAACGGCATCTAACCACCGCACCGGTATGACGACTCCATTGGGGCAATCGAACTAAATTAAACGGACTATTGTTTGTACGGGGGGCGACGTTGGCCCCCGTAGCGATATATCTTTTGTACATAACGATGTCTGCGTCAAGTATCATGATCGATAGCGGCCGCTATCGCCGCTTATGTACATACACTACGGGAGAAATTGCGTTTATATATTATTCGACACAGGTTGATGGTTAAGTCGCTCTATAAGTCGTGTAAAAAAATGATTAATTTAGCTGTATATCGGATTCTTGCCACTTAACGCTGTGTAACTGTTATTACCGTTTAAGCGAGATCAGCGCGCGACTTTACGAGGACCGCGGTGCGTCCATCAGTGACGTTTCTCTGCTGATGAAAATCCAAAAGCTACGTATAAACCAATTTATCGACTAACTATTTACCAGCTAGTCACTATTATTATTATGATTATTATCATCATCATCATCTCATCATTATGATTATTATTATTACTGTAACTATTACTGTAACTATTACAATCAGCCAGATCGTTTTTAGCGACTAATTCAATCGTCATTATTGCTACCATTACTCTTACTACTGTCGATAAAATATAGTCACGAAGTATACTAACATATTTATATAATATAATCGAATCTATAAGAAAGAAAAGTGCGATGCGTGTTGTCCATAGACTGTACATAGTCACAGAGATATACAATTATTATAAGGACAAAAATCGCTGGCGATAATGAGCTGCGATTTTGGTGGGACGACGAAAGAGAGAGTGAGAGGGAGGGAGAGAAGAGAAAGAGAGAGAGAGAGAGAGAGAGAGAGAGAGAGAGGGGAAAGGAAAAAAAGAAGAAAGGAAAGAATAATGCTCACGAGGTCATACATGGCCTCTTCATTAACAGCTGTCAATCGTAAGTCCGATGTTCTGTCGAATTTATGCTTGTTCGAGGCAAGTGATCAAGTCTCGATCGTTTCATCAAGGACACAAAGAAGGATCGAGCTTCGCGTTTCTTCATGATACGTCGCGACCAATTCGGTCGGAGGATATTCATTCGTATGTGTTATAATTTCGGAATGTGTCACATTCTCCCCCCTGTATATTCGTGATCACCTATGACCGCATCGTGAGACACGTGTACATTTGTATCGGCGCGGTTATTATTGTTTTCGTTGATATATTGTGTTTCTGTTTATTTTATACGTTTGTTTTGCTGATGGAACGAGAAATGCAAGGAATTTGTAAATAACGAAAAACCGGCTCTAAATCGTAAGAGTCAACGCTTCTCGTTGGAGTCGCATGAGTGTTATTATTGCTGTAGAACAACATGCCAGAATTTTGGTTTTCGCTGGTTGACCTTTTACACCTACGTGTAAATCGATCGATCGACATGCAAGAAACTTTTATTAATTTTAACAATATAACGCCTGAAAACAAAATGGAAACATATAATTCAACTATAGATTTATTAAAATATAAATATAGATATAATTAAAAGGAAGAATTTGTTATAATGAGGCGCTTATAGATCATTGCGTATCATACAATTGATGTATTCATTACATTTAATATTATAATTGTATAACTGCCAAGAAAAACGTTCTCAATATATATCATAAATGTTTAAATAATTTAATTTTAATATTCTTATTTTCTCTCTTCAAATTATAATCATAAATTGGGAAACGTCAAGATTGTCAAATCATAGGATCATCGTAAAATAGCAAACATGTCGATCGTACAATCAGTGAATTTGCCGATATGAAACTGCAGTTAAAATTATATTATGTTCGCTACTATGTGTATCAGATAATGTATATAAAGAGAAGGGAAAATTAATTGTTTGTCTGAGATGCTGATGAGATGGAAGAAGCCGCGTGCAGAAGAAGTAAATATACTTTAACCAACCACCGTGTAGTGAGAGTAATAACAAATTACAGATAGCGATAGTCGACCGACAATTACGAATAATCTCGACGTTATAATTATTCTTGTCACTATCATTGTCATTATAATTACATCGTCACTGTCGTACTAAAATATTTCTTTTCTTATTTCGAGTTAGCGCAATTGGCATGTAAAAAAAAGGAGATAAGAATGAGAGTGAAAAACAGATAACCAACAATCAACAGTTACATTTTGACTTTGCAACAGAATACCTAACTTCAGTTTCTGTTGCGTCGCAATTAATATTAAGACTGCAATATTCATTATGGTACGTCATTATCATCTACTAGTCTTGAGTACTATTGTTATTATTGCTATTATTATCAACATTATTTTATTTTTATTATTATTATTATTATTATTACTATCAATTTATTATCACTATTGTCGTTACGTTTTCGTCACTATTACGATTATGATTGTTGCCGTTAATAAAAATCTACAGGTATATAAGTTCAATAACATGCTTTAAGTAAGTATAAATGTTACTCCGATTGAATAAAGGGTATTTATCGATGAATACTAATTATTTCTCCTTTCACATTATATTTGTATAAAATATTTTTAATGCCTATTCATAATATTCATAAGAGGCACGATATGTTATACGATTTACGAGATAGAAAAAGAGGAGCTGATTTAAAAACGGAAATGGCTCTATCGGAGCTTTATAATTTTATAACTTTATACGCTGATGTTACGTTAAAGATACGTGGAAGATAACGTAAGCAAGATAATTAAATAATACGCGATCTTCCACACGATATGACATTTAGCAGGAAACAATGATATAAAAGCAGGACACATGAGAACAAGAGAACAATAGGAAGAAAATTGCCGTAGAAAAATTTCGTATTTTGTATTTGCATTTTCGATATAAAAAAGTCTTATTTTACAAGCATCGCCATTGCATTCGACAGTGTTGCATTATATTAATTATATCTACACGTATGTATATGTATAACAATATATATCACAATAAAATGGACGTGCGAACGGTTTTCGCATGAGTGTGCTGTGCGCGCGTGTGCGTATTTAAATAGACAGACACTGAGATATGGCAGAAGATCATTCTTCAGTAAATTACGCGCAGCTGAGTTTGCAACGCGCTAAATGCTCTATTACTGTGATTCCTCTCCGAATCATCGTGGGACGCGTACCTCTATTCGAACGCGCATTGCAATCCCGACAGTGTCCCGGAGTGAGAAAATCTATCGCGGACATTTCCCATCGTGTATATATAAAAAGTCACGTGGACTCAATAGTGAATGGTTTGAGCTGCTCATTTCGAAAGTGACGTGGGAATGAAATATTTGGAACACGATGAATTTTAAATATTATATTATATTACATATGTAGGGATGAATCGATGCGATTTACTTATTTTAACATACGTGATTCCGTCAACGTTTTTTTTTTTCACGTCACTTCCGAAATAACTCGTGATCGTATAACGGGATGAATTAAAAATACATATTCTAGAAAACACGTGTTTGCTCCGTCAATTGACTTTAAGAGACCACCGTTTCTGCAGATCGGCGTCAATCAGGCGCGACTGGAATCGTTAAATTAAATGAACAGTCGACCGCAAGCTGAACGAAACATCTGACTGTCAAAAGTCGTTACTTCATTCTCGCGGTTACAGAACGGCCGAGCAATAGCGCAGTTGATAGAAATCGCGGTCGCTATGACATAATTCATCGCAGATAGATTCTCATTGAGACGCGATTATTGGATTACATTGAAAGAAGTACGATATGTATAGACTTGTATGTTTGCAATTGTGCACTGTGTGTCAGTGCGTCGTTACGTATCACCTTTGCGTGTTCTTAATTTTTTAAGATGAGCGCAATTCCGTGAGAGATCCATCTGGCTTTCGAGAAATAATAAAGTGAAATTTGGATTCGTGATATAATTTGAAAGTAACCGCAAGTCTTAGGCCGCGTTGAATAAACTCGGATATAGCCACAATTAAAACGGTTCTCTGTTTCTGTTCAACGGTTCTCTGTGTTTTTTTTTTCTCGATCGTAATAGGAAATACAGTAACGTAGTTACAAAGGAAGAATTAATCGTTCTAAGCATTGAACGATGTCAGTGCCGTCAGGGTTCGCAGTGTTTAATAGATAATAATCTAAGCAATTGATATCTGAGGCATCGCGAAGAGATCTTCTCTCAATTCTTGATCGTGGAAATATTGAGCGTTTTTTGAATGATTCACAACTCTCTCTCCTTCACATTTTGCACATCTTGCACTTATACGTATACGTTATGTATCTCATAACGACAAGAGCAAACAACGGAATTGTCGCATGATCGTATTATTCGCAGTTCCACGGACGTGATCGCTCTTCGCAATTGACAACGGTGTACGTCGATTCTCGATTCACGTCGTAGACCCGCGTATTCATTGGTCTCTATTTTCAATACTCTAATCTCACCTGGAACAAAAAGAAATTCGTTCGAGAGATATTAGCCCTTCTTACAAATTTAAAAGTACTCTGCCGTATTTAAAGATTTTATTATTGTAATGTTTTACACAATCGAGTATAATCAGTATACGCGTGGTTACAAAATAAAAATAAATAATTAACTCGTAATAGAAATTTTTTGTTCCCACTAAAAGAATATGTGGGAATCACTGAAGTTTTTGTTATTATTTTTATTTTGTTGAATTTTTGAAATTGAATTATGTATTTTTAAGTTCCATAAATGTAAGGTTGTGATTTCAATCCTAATTCAATTTACTCTAATCCTTGCCTTTTTCTAATTCCAAAAGTTCCTAATTCTAAGAATTCTTAGAATTAGGAAAAATTGAACGGTAAGTTAAACCGAGATTAAAGTTAATTTTACATTGAGAAAACTGAGCCATAATCTATGATATATGATTATTTGTAAATAAAATATTAGTAGTAGAATTTATCATTCCTAATCTAAATATAAATGCACGATGAAAATTTTTTTCAAACAATACTGTCTTTTAAAATTATTTTTAAAATCACCAAAATCTAAATATTCTACAATAGTTACGGGTAAAATAAAATACGAAATACTTGTAATATGAAATAAATGATTAATCAATTTTACTGATTTCGAAGAAAAAAAAATGTAATAAATAAAGATATATAATAATCGCACGAAATGCAAGAGATTCGGATTCGACTCCCGCCCGAGATAATATTTTTCGCAATAAGATTAATTATTTACAGATTTTAATATGTTATTCAATATTATTAAGATCGTTTCGAAGATGCGAATAAGCATCAGAAATTTATTAAATTGCTAATCAATTTAACTCATGATATTACTATAGTAGTTTAGAAAAGTTAGTGTTTTTAAGACCAAAAAATCATTTCGACGCGCGTTTCTGGGGTATCTTTACATACGTAGTATATAAATTTACACAAGAATCATACAAGCATTTAAGATCCAGCTAGACCGTTTAAGGCTTCAATTTTTATAGTTTGTTTATTTTTTACTTTTTATTATATATTTTCTTCAATTTTATTTCTCTTGTAATTTATTCTTTTAATTAGATGGCCTTTTCTTTTTTAAAGAAATGTGTTGACTTTTACTTTGTCCTTTATTTATTGTTATTTATTTTTTATAGTTTGTGTTATCACACATATACGATCCTATAATATATTATATTATATATATAATAATGTTTTTTTTATTGCAAGTTTAAATATTGGCTATCCATGTTTCAAGACGTGGATACAACCTAAAGGATTTACGAGTATTCTTACCTCGCGTACGGTGGTGGCGGTGTTAGCGTTGGTGAGACGATACTGATAGTCGTCGGAATAATTTGTCCTGAGGATAACGGAGGCGTGCTGCCATTGCTCAACCTGATTAATTGACTAGGATTTAGCTTGATAGCATCATCGTAGCTCGGTGGTGCATCCGTCACCGCTTCGTAATCTGGTGGTTTCTGTCTCGACACGCCAGGCGGTTCCTCGATAGAAATCACGTGGATCGGGTCATCGATCTTTAAAAGGAGGTGATCGGTTGAGTTAACTTCAGCATGTCATAGACACGAATTTAATTGCATAAATTCCTTTGCCGCATTGCATAGCTTCATTGCTTATTTTCGCATTTGAATGTTTCTTGCTTAACTTCAAGAATTTATGTCAATTATTTTAATCTTAATCGTCTTTGTCGTTGGATTTTTTAGACACGTTCGTTATAATAATTGCGCTCTAGATTTTATTTGAATATTACTTTCTTATACAAGGATCAAAACTGTCTTCTTATAATTTAAGAACTGATGATGCGCACGTGTTGATATATAATTTATACAAATTAGCCTATAACTTCGGAAATTTTATAAAGTAACTGAGATGCGAAAGTATTCTGTAGGTGTTGTTTATTGTCTTATCCATATATATAGCTTCAGAAATTCGCAAAAGGAATACTTAAATTAAGTAATTCAAATTCAAGCAGAACAACAAATCATAATGATATCAAATTGACTAGAAAATGATCATTAAAAGTCATTTTTCAATCATTTCCGATTCATTTTAATGTCATTTCGACGTTATCGCGACTTGTTGTTCCGCTTAGGAAATTTCTTGGTTCAACTTTACGGTTTATAAAGCAACTTTGCAATTATAATGTATAATTGAAATTCCCCAATGGATAGCGAACGTACATTTGTTCGAAGAAAAATATGTTGCACACAGTTAATCATCGTGGAAATACACCGTCGCCGGAGTCTATTTAAAGTATCCAGATCGCGACGTGCCGGCCTCGTAGTTCCCGCGATATTCTACTTGCCGTATTATAAGGATATTCACCCGGAAGTGCACATCGCGCTATATTCGTCGTAGGTCGTCTATAGATATCTAGCTCTCTCGGTATTCTTCGAAAGCATTGTGGCTGGCTGAATGTAAGTCGCGAAAGGGCGCACGCGAGGTACGTATAGGGTGACGTACGAGACGCGAACGCGCGTGTCGTCGACGAGAATAGCCGTGGCTATTTATGGTGGTAAAAAAAAAAGCTTCGCTGAAAAATTGCATAACGATCAGTCTAAGTGGAAACGGCGAGGTGAACGGCTATGACCCCGAGATCCCCTCTTTTGCGGCAATACGAAATTCTATTCTGCTAAAATGTACTCGATTATCTCTGAACTGTAGGCGCAA
This sequence comes from Trachymyrmex septentrionalis, assembly GCF_001594115.1. Classification (NCBI taxonomy): domain Eukaryota; kingdom Metazoa; phylum Arthropoda; class Insecta; order Hymenoptera; family Formicidae; genus Trachymyrmex; species Trachymyrmex septentrionalis. Next base: position 755,343 of record NW_017304887.1, read on the forward strand.
ACGTGACCTCGAAAATTCGAAGAAACAACATTCCACGCTGTTTATATTTGGACATATCAGACATGAAGATGACGTTTCTTGCCGACACTACGTGTCACCTCTTCGATTATCATAACTCGATGTATTAATATTTATAAATAAATACATCGAGTTATGGTAATCGAAGCGAGAAATTAATGTTCAATTGAAATCATTGTAGCATGTCTGTTACGTAAGAGATGGACAAAATTGATTTCGTTGCAAATATTTTATCCAATAATCAATTGAACTGTGTCAAGCAATTAATAATTTTCAAATTTATGCGAAAAATTCTCAAATTTGATGCCACCGTGGTCGTTACATATTTGATACAAAATCAATTGACTTGCAATTGAAGTGCGTCAAAATAATTTCCTTAAATTTATATGAAAAATTTTCAATTTATTGACGTATTTGACGTCACTCACACTCACCTTGAAAGAACAGAAAATTACTCAGAAGTTGCAATTGCATTATGTTTTTCAATGATCACAAATTTAAATAAAATGTTTCTCTAATATCACATTTCCTTTTTTCAGAAGCAATGTCACGATAAATTGTTATCTCAGAGGTTATCAAGCTTCCGAGAAAATTATTAACATGATTTAAATAAATTTATAAGGACCGAATGATATTACTGCAGAGAATCGACTTTCTCGATTTGGGAAACATCCGACTTAACAATTAATAAGAATAGATAGAATTGCGTGATAAATGCCGTGAATAAAATCGAGACAATGTAATAATTCGATGCTTCATACGTTCCTCAATATACAACCAAGAAGTAAACATATGTAAGACTTGAAATTGCGTAACAGTAAATATTTTTTGTGATTCGTGATGCAACGTTCCGATATGAAATTTATTTTAGACTGTCAATTTAATCTTTTGTCTGAGTTTTTTTTAGCACAAATAAAATTTTTTTTTTAAATTTCACCCTCATTTTTCCCCTCAAATTTTCATTTTTATTAACTAAAGGTTTTATCATTTGATTAAAAAAATTATTTGATAATGTAATACAGATATTGAAATAATTTTCAATTTTTACACATTTCTTGAAAATTTAATAGAATAGTAAAAAAAACTTGGATCGTACAAAAAAGACTGAGATTGCAAAAGAAGGAAATAAAAATATAATTGGCAGAGCTTTTTATGAATTTCAATCAAATCTATACATTATATATGTCCAAGGACAAGTAATAATAAATATAGCTTGGTACATGTTTCCGGGTGAATATCCTTATAGTAGCAATGGACATTAGAGACTCTACCACGACCTCCTTTGCCGACGTGCACTATATCTTTTTTGCATATACAATGTAACGAAGCATAAAGAACGGACAGGCAAACATTTGAAAATGGACAGGTCGTTTATTTTACATAGAGAATATTCGCCGATAATTCCACAGGAAAAAAATGTCTTGCAGCTTTAAAATAGCACTGGCTAGAAAAGTAAGAAAGAGGGAAGAAAATCAAAATATATATTTCGTAATAAAAAAAGAGAGAAAAACAAAGATTTACAATATATTACGATCCAATTATATCTTATTAGATAAATATTAATTATTGTCAATATTAGACATTAAATATTATTATATACAATCTTATATACTTCATTAAATAATTATTAGTTGTCGACATTAGATATTAAATACTATCGCGTTTGCGCTAAATATATATTACGAAATATATATTTTGATTTTCTTCCCTCTTTCTTACTTTTCTAGCCAGTGCTATTTTAAAGTTGCAAGACATTTTTTTCCTGTGGAATTATCGGCGAATATATTAATGGGCTGACCATATAATACTTTCAAATTGTCTCTTACGATATGTTAAAATTGTTTCTAATAATAGTAGATGCTGATAGGCGCGCTGATAACAATAGATAAAAATAGTTGGATAGATATCGCAATAGACAGAAAAAAAAAGTATGAATCATCAATGCTAGTTATATGCTGACAATAATACTGATCTCTCACAAAGGAGGATCTATTACCGGTTTCGAGGAAAATCAAAGGCATCCGTGGAATCGTTAGTATGAATATTTCCGTCATTCGAAATCGAAAGAAGGAAATGATAATAACGTGATGCAATCGTGACTTCGCGCTATTCCATAGATGACACGAGTCTTACAAGTCTCGCGATCAGAGCGCTTTTGTCGCTTGAAATTATTACGATGTCCGCAAACATCCAGGTATACGTTTTACCTGCAAGGAAACATACGACGAACACAGGGCGTGTTTACTCAACATTTTAATGATTTATGAACAGCATTGATGTATTATCCGATATATATGAAAGTGTGTACTCTTTTTATCTTTATGTTTTCCTTTTTTTTCTTTTCATATCTCTCGTTCTCGCTAGGCACCGTTCGACAGGGGAAAAAGTATGAGATATAGATCGTGGGTATATTATTAAGCTTTTTCTTATTCTGTCCACCGTCGCTGGTAATTGCGGCTTACTGCTAGGCTACGGTATATCTATAGATAATACGCGTTCTTTGTGGTCTATAATAGGGGGTTGACCCGAATCGATCTAAAAACGTTTTAATCTCAGAGGCCTTCAACCGCACCGGCGGCAGCGACCTGCATCTTTTCAAATCAGGCCTAAAGAGATTTATTATGTATGATAGACATTTATTATCGCAATAGTAATGGGCGATGTAAGAATGTCTGGCGAAATTATGTTAGTATAAATATCCGAAATGTGTATCTTACTGCAAAATATCATTTACATTAAGAATAAAATAAATGTAGTTAATAAAGAAATAATTAATAAATAACAAATAACATCAAATAAAGGTAAGATATTTATATGTAAGATATACATATATATAAGAAATATTAAAATTTTAGAACTTTTAAAACTTTGAATCTAATTTAATTTTTTTTTTAATAGCACAAATATGTTACGTAAGAAAATAAATAACATTTAGATATAACTAATATAATGATTAATTATTTCAATAATTTTATGATATTTAATAATATAATTTAATATTATTAAGATTAAACATGGCTCAAGAAGTGAGTTTAATTAGAAAGGAAGTTTAGAATATTAAAATTACAATGTACTATTCTTACATCTTTTTTAATTTTTATAAGCTTAATAATTGTAGTAAACTGTAAAACCACGTGTTACAACTCTAGATCGATGTTTATTCTATTTTAGGATTACGTGACATTCGTAAAATATAAGCTAATAATAATAATTATTGCTCGCATTTTAAAAGTGCACACGAAGCACATTTTTGTGCGATAACGATGATTAATGAAGGCAGAGTTACAAAAAAAAGAAAACCAGTAATATTGATTTGCGTTGATATGAGTCATAGCACCCATATAATTTCTTCTTTAAAGTGGCTTTCTTCCAAGTTCAATTCAAACTAAGCGACAATTTTGTTTGATGGAGCAAATATATTCGGTTCCAGATTGACAGTTTGTGAATTACCTGTGCCGTAATCGGATGGTTCGTGTGTTGCGTATGCGTGCTCGTCCTAGTTGGCGGTGCGTGTAGCCAACAGCACATTGCGGCGCAAATGAGTAGAGCCCCAGCAACTATGCAGGCGACACCGACGTAACGCACTGGTTCAACATAATTCTCTGCTAAACCTAACCAGTTGATGAGAGCTCCAACGCATAGCAAGACCATCCCGTACCGGTACGGACGTTGTGATCTCCGTGATTCCTCCAAAGACATAGCTAAAACATGGAATGTCTTTTTAAAACATTTTAATAGTACATATCATCCGACAGACCGAATATAGAAAAAAAGCCTGTTTCTCTCTCTCTCTCTCTCTCTCTCTCTCTCTCTCTCTCTCTCTCTCTTTTTCTCCCCTCTATCGTCCAACTTTAAATACAATATATATGGTTGAATATATAAGGTTGAAGGTAAAAAAATAATTAAGTGGATATTATATAATATGTCTTGCATCCAAGATATTAAAAGTAATCGTTTTAAGAAAATTTTTTTTTTTACATTTGCAGCTAAAATTACAAAATATGTATACACATTTTTTGACATATATGAATTTTTTATTTCTCGTACTATCGAATAAAAATGTCAATTTTTTAAAGTTAAATTTTTTACAATTGTTATAACAAATGATTGAGTACTAATACATTAAAAAATTAAATGTAAAGGAAAATATCTTAAAAAATCAATTTGTTTTATAGTGATTGGGTTAAAATTCACAAATGTTTTAGAAAAAATATTTATTTACAAGTGAATCTCATTTATTTCAAAAATCAGAAACAGTTTATTTTTAGGTAAATCTCTAACACGTGAAATACGCTAAACATTAATTTAATTTTAAGTGTAGAGAAGGCCGGGGCTGGTTGTCGTACGAAGTTGATTGTCAAAATGCTTATAACTCATGTCACCACTAGCTTCGGTGGTTTAAAAGTTTAAGATGCTCGCCCGGAAAGCAAGAGATCCAGGTTCGACTATCGGCTGAGATAATATTTTTTGCAATAAAAATTAATTATTTACAGATTTTAATATGTCACTCAGTATTATATATATTAAGATCGTTCGAAGATGCAAAAAAGCATCAAATTGTTAAATTGCTAATCAATTTAACTCGTGATATTATTGCGGTAGTTTAGTAGAGTTAGCATTTCAAAATCGAAAAATCATTTCGGCACTTCAAAGGATTACATACATAGTATATTCACACAGAATCGTACAAGCATTTAAGATTCAGTTAGATCAAAAAATTAATTTCTATAGTTTGTGTTATCACATATATGATCATATAATATTATATATTATATTGCTTATAACTCAATCAGTATATGGCAGAAAAATCTCTTTTTTGATTGTAGATTGCTGATATGATATTAATTTGTTGTGTAAAAAATATGCACCAAGACCATTGTATATAAATTGCCGAGTAAGCGATTGCTAAATCATATAATGCTATTCCTAATAAAAAATTGAATAAAAAAAAATCCTCTACTATTTTGCAATTTTCGTGATAGTTAATGGTTAAGCCGGACGCGCTTATTCGGCAACATTTAGAAATTAATATTTCGTCAATCATTGCGAAAATTGCAAAATTGTAGAGGACTTTTCGATTCAATTTTTAATTAGGCATAACGCTCTATAATTAGCGTCCGCATTTTAAGAAACATCCTGTATATTATTTATAACGATTTTTAAGAAAATGAAGTTAGTGAGTACATTTTTCTTATTATCTATTTTATTGTTTGACAAGTCTTTGGCATTATTAATCGCTATATCCCTGTATAGAAAATGACATGTTTTAAAAAATCTTTGCTACAATTAATTAATCATTATCCCGATAAGTTTGTGAATACAATCTCTTTTATTAAAAATGGAATAGAGTGACCAAAATGAGACGGGATTAGAACAATCAATTTTAATATCTTTAAATGGACATATTTTTAAAGATTGTACTCACAAATATTATATATTATATTTCATATAGATATACATGTTTTTTTTCACATACCACACACACATTTTTCATATAGAAATCCAGTACAAAAACAAATTACGTATTTTATGATAAAAGTAACTATTTTATTTATATTAATACCATGATTATTATTATTTCTTATCAGAAGTGTAGCTGAGGTTTGCTTTATTATCAATTGAACATAAAGTGTTCTCACAAATTAATCTGGATGATATAATTAATGAATTCGCTGTAGTCAAAGCGAGAAAAGTGAAATTTTAACTTTTTTGAAACATATATAATTTTAAAAGTAATAAAAATTTGTACTTTTTAATATAACTAATATTTAAATGTATGGATTAGAAGACATTTTTTTATCTTGCATCTCTATATCATACTGCAGTAAAGTTGTAATTATTGTAGGAAAGATTTTTCTCGGGGGGGGGGGGCAGCGCCAATATATTGTATTTCCTTGCAAAGGACGCAACAAACCCTCGTTACGCCTTTGTTTCTTCTTATGTTACGTCCAGTGGACTTCACGATTTCTTCATCTCGCAAACATTCGATCAATAAAGTAAGGCACGAACAAATTCCGATAACACGAATTCGAGGAAACTTTCCCAGCCGAAAAATAATAAATATATAATAATTAAAATTTATATAGCATCAACACATCAGAAATCAACCGTCAATCTCCTCTCGAGCATTGTGGAAAAGGAAATCGTCAAATAATCATTATCATACCGTGTCGTTGCGCGTTGGCACCAAGATGTTAAGCAGGGTCGCGAACCGATTCACGCGATAAGAGTGATATAGCGCGGACATGATACTCGAGAGAAGGCAAAATGTTTAATCTTCTCACACTGATATCACGTACGTCCAATGATAATGCACGTCCCATGCAAAGGCTTAAGAAAAGGTTATAAATTTAATAATATCTTCTTAATGATATCTTCCGATATTGGGAAAATCAACAAAATTGTGACTTACGCTTCTTGCTTCCCAAAGAACACGGTTAACTAAATCCAGAGATATTTGTTCATCGCTTAACATGAGAGGAGTTTAATAAAACGTAGATGATTTTTTTCCACTTGGAACTAAGACTTCAGCAAAGCTGATAACTTTATTTGTTAAATAAAAAGAATTTCTCCGAAATTAAACTAACTCACTAATGTACATTTCCACCAACGTAGATTAACTTTAATCTCGGTTCAACTTACTCTTCGTTTTTTTCTAAACTTTAAAACTAGAAAAAGATAAAGACTAAGTTGAATCGAGATTAAAGTTAATCTATGTTGTAGAAACAGGCATAAAGGGAGCAAATAATTCTTTAAGCCAAATAATGTCTTATTAAATATTCAAATAATGTTCTCGAAAACGGAATTGACGCAAACACTTCCTTCTCTCCTTCTTCCCATATTTAGTCCTTATTTTTTTTCCATGACCTTTCCCCCCCCCCCTTCCTCATAATTATTGAATTCAACTAATTTCCGTATATCGCCTCTTCGCTTGCACACATGATATACACACAGATTCACGTTCGCTCTTTGATTTAATTTTCTTAAGCTAGAAAAAGAATGTATATTCTTCAATCGTATAACTAGTTTTAGTAATTTAGGTATCTAATCATGTTTGATGATGCACAAGTCCTTGTTAAATCGCTCATTGTAATTAGTTTATAAAAATAAATACTAAATTATTCTAATAGTTAATGTTAAAATGACAATTGTTAAACGCAATCGTTGCATATAGAAATACATTTTCATTAAAATATTCTAATACACTAGATAATTTTTGTTTAGTAATAAACTAGAATATTGTTAAATATGACTCACTTTCTATTTATTTTAGAATCACAAGACCTCGTACTCACTCCCATCACTTTTCAGAGATCGCGGTCCGCGATCCCGAGTTATAAGGATTAAGTTCCAACTCAAAATTTGAACCGACGTTTGCACTGTTCATCGGGAACAGATGTTATAGAATCCCTTCAAGTCATGACGTTCACCCATATTTCGGAGCGGAAAAAGTGCATCTGACTTTCGGGTATTCGCCTCTGCGCGTATATTCGTGAGATAAGGACTAAGTGTCTTTCAATACCCTCTCCACTCTTCTTCGTTATCCATCCGAGCGATCCCGAAAAATAAAACTTTTCAAAGGATTGGGCGTAACACTTAAAATATGAAACTAATATTAAAATAAAGATTGTACTTTTTATATGTCGTCCACAAATATGCTACTGCCAATCCAGAACACGAAGCTAATTGTCACATTTTTGCAGCTTCGCTTAAAATTAAATAACTAATTTTAACAACATGACAAATTCAAGAGTAATATTTTTTAATTCCTAAAAAATGTAGATATATTGTGATATGTGTGTATATAATGGCCATATTCCGATTTATACTGCCAGTACTGAAAATCTATAGTATACGTAACGTGCATTATAGATTTTCAATACTTGCAGTGCATAACGGAACACAGCCATTATTTCAAAATAAGACATTCACTTTTTTCTAAAAATCACTAATCGAAGACTGTGACAATTGGTTCCGGTCTCCCCTACACAGTAAAAAAACATTTTGTATTTATGTTAAAACTCAAATTCTTGTTAAAATTTTAACATATCCGAGTTTTAATTTAACATAATATGATTGTGTTATTTGAATATTTTGTGTTATATTAAAATTTAACATTTCTCAGTGTTAAAATAACACAATTTATAGATAAGTAAACAAATAATATAAAAATAATGTAATTTTAAAACATAAATTTTATGAATAAATAAATTTAACATAAAATTTGTTTTTAAATTATGTCAAAATATATTATGCTTCTTGTACTATTTTTTTATATAATACACTACTCAATAAAAAATAGGGAACACTTTAGAACACGCTCAAATTGCGCAATATTCAGAATACCATAACTCGGTGAAAAATTATCGCAGACAAAAAATTAAAAAAGCATTTGAAAGCTTGAAATTTACTTCCGAAATCGGTAATTAATATTTCAATCTGATTCTTTGTGGAGATATACGGACACAACTTGATATATGTACCGTCAAATCTAAACAATTTTTACGAACTTCACAAAGATCTATGGCGTGAAGTAAAATTTATACAAAAATGCAGTTTACGGCAATCGAAAGAGTGAATCTTTAATTTGCTTTTTTATTGAGTTCTGTACGATTTTTCTTCACCGAGTTATGATGTTCTGAATATTGTGCAATTTTGATGTTCCTAAAATGTTCCCTATTTTTTGTTGAGTAGTATATTTGTATTACTTTCTAACATATTTATCTTGTGTTAAATTAATATAAAAATTTGGATGAACCGTTTGGGAGATGTGAAATGTGTTTAAATTTAACACAAAATGTTTTACTGTATAAATTACTTCAGTCACAAAGAATAGACTTAAGATCTTCGGCATTTCGCGTATGAATCCTTATATAAGAATAAATTTTTTTAAAAGAATGATAATATATGAGAATCATATGTGTATATGTGTGTTAATAGCAGGGCTTGGAAAGTTACTTTATAAACGTAACTTATTACAATACTTTTACTCGTTACTGATTTTAAAAAGCATCGTGTTATGTTATTAAAAGAGTAATGAGTCATTACAATTTTTGTAATTTTTTTATCAAGTTTTTTAATAATTTCTTTTTTTAGAGCGGCATTCAATTGTTTTAGTTACTTATTCATTTGTTCAATACAGGATCTATAGTGATTATGATCTGAAGCAGAATACAAATCATCAAAATAATGTCAAGATGACTCCAAAATGATCACTAAATGTCACTTTTAACTTATTTACGATTCATTTTATTATCATTTTGACGTTATCGTGACTTATTGTTCTGTTTAGGATGATTGCAATTAATTACAACATGACCAAACATAACGCTTTTCTTTGGAAACTCATTTAGGCACGTTCCATACATATTATAGTACATACAGCACGTGTAATAATAAGAATAAAGATTACATTCACTATCATTACTCAAAAAGGGTAAGTGCGTTACTGTTAACGTTACAAATAAGGAAAGAATTGCCTTTATCCATTTGTTATTTAAAAAAATAATTGTAATGATAACATCGTTACAATTAATGAGTTATTTCCCAACCTTGGTTGACGGTAACATGAAAAAAATGTGCGCGATGTAACATAGGACAGAATACTTTGCATGATTTGGCGTTGTTAAAAATAGATCGCGAGACAAAAACACACGTCACTATCAATCACTTGATTTGTAGGCGGTGACATTCGTGAATGTGAAGTTGGGAATCGTTTCGCTTAATATGAATGATATGTTAGTACAACAACTGTCACAAATATGATGGCAGTTTACTGCTATTAAAATTTTAATAGCATATAATACCTAATTGGATATGCCGTTCCAATTGTAAATTGGAAAACTATGTAAACGTTCAAACTATGTACTCGTAAAATTATTATTTAATCTTAATAAATATGTATAATTGTGAAATGGTTATTATAACATATGTATCCAACTATAGTAATTCCACAAATAAAGTTTTAACAGTAAAGCAAAACAGAAATTATCTACGTTATTTAGCTCGATTCAGTTATATTTAATATATAAATATATCTTTTCTCTAATATCTTTCAATGTGTTATATAAAGTTATGTACATAAGGATAAGAAAGATTATTATTATTATTATTATTATTATTATTATTATTAACGAGATATCCATTGCATAATTGTGAGTTTAATAGCAGTAATTGTTGAAATGTATTTCGTAGAATAATGGAAAATAACTTGCGTACAAAAAATTTCCCATTCGCTCCTTTTCCTTGAAAGGTGTGTCACATTTTATTGATTCGGAATCATATTTTATTGATTGCAATTTTATTAAAATGACATTTGCCAATAATATTGACGAAAACAGAAAGTGTTTGTACGTTGAGAGAATCTTAACAAAAAACATGCCACTTTTGAAAGTAGGTCATTCGTATACTCCATTACTCATCCATCCCTTGTAAACATTAAGGATGACAAGCAGTGACATCAGAATTAGTTGAGTAATAAATAATATTCTCGAATAAAATTAGCAAGCGAACGCATCCTGATATATATTTTCATCTTAAAGACATTTACTGTTTTATTACTACCCCTTGAAATATACGACGCAATAAAGATATTCGCAGTTAATAAAAGACAAAATAGAATGCGTGGTATAACCAATACTCAAATTTAGTTAGCTTGAACTACATAGACAAGTTGAAGTTG
>NW_017304887.1:766141-773080 GCF_001594115.1 Trachymyrmex septentrionalis
GTTCGCAGTTAATAAAAGACAAAATAGAATGAAATAGTGGTATAATCAATACTCAAATTTAGTTAGCTTGAACTACATAGACAAGTTGAAGTTGAACTCAACATAACTGAGTTGCTCAACATAGTAAAAGTTGAAATAGAGTTAAAAATAGAGTCTCTCCTTATAAATAAAATATAACTGATAGTGATAAATTAAATGTGCATGAATTTTATTTGGAATGAACGAAAGAATTCTATTCCAGCACGCCATGATCTTCAATTCTGGATTTTTTATAATCTTGATTGTTTTAACGTTAAACATTTCAATCACGTTAACTTACACGTTAACTCTTACAATATTATGATAGTATATTCTATTGCGATTGCAAAATATAATAAATGGTAGCTACTAACACAGAATTTCATTCGAATTCATCGCCAAGTTAATAAATTATTCAGGAATTTAATTCATTAATTGAACTTATCATTCTTACATAATTTATTGGTTGAGTGACTATAAATATTCTTCGATTATATCTACAAAGTAGGCTATATGCGAACGATTATAACGTGTAGATAAGCCGTAACGGCTTAATACGAGACGATCGATATTCATCACATCCGTACGTCAGCAGTAAATCGTTATTGTTATGATTGTAAATCCACTAACAATAATATTGTTATCGATGTAATTATAAAAGCACTCATTCCGCTTTTACATCGCGAAAGTAAAATTGCGAAAGTCTATTTCTATAAGCGACATGCTCTAAAAAACAATACAATTATCGTACGTACTACATTGCACATACTGCAACGGTTAATTCCATTTTAAATATATTAACGTTAACGATATTAATATTGATATCTAACTTTGATCTACTGTATCTAATGAATTCGAATAACGTAATTTTTAATCTTAATTGCATGCAAATTAATAGAAGTACCTATTACTACTTCTCTATCGCTTATTAAATAACCTGATTCAACGTTATTCCTTGAAATAAAGAAAAAATGTTAGATTTTTCTTTTATTGCACCTTAGAGTTGCTAATCTTAGAAACACTACGCTGCAAGTTTAATTAATATATAACATACTGTAATTAGTTTACCGCTGGACTCGTCCATGGTGTTGAGTGTTGGGAATAGTATTGCCAATAATATAGACGTTGTCTTTCGACTAGCAAATTTTCCAGGCGACTAACATATCGCGTCACAAGCCGCAGTATATAAGGCGACACGAATATAATAGAGAGTGAGAGATCGTTCAATTCCGAGCGACGTACGATTATACGATCTGTTTCTGAGCGCGTCACAAAAATCGTAAAGATAAAGTTTTATTTATGAAACGTTATCGCTACATGATCAGTCCATCCAAGTTCACCTAAACATGTGAGAAGAAAGCTGTAAAAATCTCAACACGACGATGCGTGAGTTTTTTACGCGTGTTTTACATGTTATATATCGACAAAGATATACACACGTGTCGGACAGACTCCGTATGCGTGCACAAACTAACGCAATGATGCAGCCGCGAAATTAATTCCAATTTACATACATACTCGAGAAGCGACGTCCAAGGACGTAACTTGTACTACGAACCTCTTCAAGAGGCTAGACTACGTTCAATGAAGTGCAGGATATTGGTTAAACACAAGCTGTTCTGATGTAGATGTGCCATATTTTGTTTAATCTGCCATAAGCTATGGAGATCATGTACCAGAGATTGCGCCATTGCAAAAAAGGGATTCACGATTGGGCAAGTTTGATTGCTGCCTTTCGGTTTTCTCATAATAATGATAAAATCGTTGAGTATATATTAAGCCTTTTTTTTGTAAGTAATTTTCATTCCTTCCATACACCGACCATTTTAACCATATAATATATCATATACATATATCTAGTTAGGATATGCAGAATATTCCAAAACCATCGAGGAATATTTAATGATGAGTACAGAGGTAATAAAATTAGGAACATTATTGTGTTAATTCTTGAATTGTATGAAACCGAAAAGATAAACGACTTTTGGGGAAATTAATGTTGAAATTACGAAGACATATAAACAGATAATGAAATGTTTCCTACATATTTTTAACTTAATCCTACATTGCTGCGAGGTATTCAATAACAAAAACTTAAAATTTTAAAAACTTTTAAAAACTTAAAAAATTTAGGAATAATAAAGAAATTGTTTCGAAGGTATTATTAAAACAGATATTTGTTGATTTTTATGTGGTTTAATAATAACTCGAAATTGCAATATTGCGATATCAATATTAATGTTCATCGTCATTCAATTCACTGTAAACGTAAAAATTGCTTCTAAGAATGAATAATATTACGTGGCGCGCGCACACACTGATCGTGTATACAATATTCTTATATATATTGAATTCAAAAGGAGCATAATTTATTCTCATTTTATGTATATTCTACTAATATCAAATTTTAATTTATATCGACCTTTTATCTTTTTTACTGATATCTTGAGATATACAATATATATGACTATATCTAATCTTTAAGAGATCCTAATTAATTTTTCCTTGATGTATATAGACATAGGTTCAAGGATACGTTTTCATAGTAGAAATCGACACGCAACGATCAGATCTTCTCTCGCACTTCACATCTCTGTTTTACTTACATACTATTTTTATCATAGACCAATTGATGAAATTTTTCCTTTCAGAACAGGAAAAACAATTAGTGAACGATTAACTATACGATATATCAATAAATGTATGTTATGACAAAAGATGAATTTTGCACGATATATTGGATTTTAATATACTCTCTAAAAGATTTTCATCAATTATATCAATTCAACAAAAATTATGCAATGTCTATATTTGCTGACGTAATAAATAAATTATGAAGAGACTGCTTAAGTATGTTGATATAAATTAAGATGATAAATCTCATCTTATTCCCGCTTTTACGGATTATTATTACTTAGTCAGTCCAAAAGTTAAAAGCTGACGCGATGAAAGTTTGCTGACAACGCAATTGATATTGTACTCTTTTTTAAATTCTTTTCTTAACACATCGGTGATCATAAAAGACGCTATTGATAAGGACAAACGAGGATAAGTAACATTATGATTGTACTAATTACTGGTAAACGTCCGTAAATTTGTGTTCGCATACTTTACGTGATTTATCTTGATAATCAAGTGCTTAAACATAAAAAAATATTACAATACATCGACTAAAATAGAAGCCGAGTACATAAAAAATTATTCGCTAATCCAATGAAATTTTGCAAACAATCTTTATTTCTAGCTTTAAATACTTTATTTATAGCTTGAATTGATTATGGACAATTTTCGTGTGTTCGTTGTAATATAGTTTTTTATTTAAATTGATATTATCTTAATAAAATTTCAAGAATATTAATATTTGTTATAAAAAAAGTAAATATTTCATAAATATTTTTTCAGTACAACGTTGACAATAACATAAGCGTGGTACAAATAGACTCTAATGAATAAATCAATAAATTAAATAAAGCCTTTTAGAGTCAACACAGCTATTAGTATGTAAATATGTAATATATACATTAAATATATATACATTATTTAAAAAGTTAACATATAAATGTTTCGATCCTGTTTTGAATCATCTTCAGTATATTCTAATAATTAAATATTATAAAATAAAAAACATAATGAGCAATAAATAGGTTGAGCAACGCTTTTTATTGTACATATTCATCAAACTGTACAATTTACTGCATCATACAATAGATTGATTTGAAATAAAAATTAATAGATCTTAATTTAAAATTTACTAAATAAAAAATAGAATAACATTTACATGTTGATAATTAATGTCTAAACGATGTTAACAACATGACTGTCGTGAACGTACAATTCAATCTATTGTATGATGCAGTAAATCGGACAGTTTGATGAATATGTATAGTAAAAAGCGTTGTTCGACCTGTTCATTGTTCATATAAATGCACATTTCATTGAATATAACATTGAATTCATCCATAGATTCATAATTTGATTACTATTTATTTATTCAGTTAATTGGAATTTGATGAATAATTATTGACAAGATGTGGATGTAAAAAATTGGCCAGCTTAATTCAGCTTATAATCTGCTTATAACTTCTCTTAAAATTATGCTTCTGACGATTCCAATAGTTAGGATCCATTATTGTAATATTTAATTATTAGAATATACTGAAGAGGATCCAAAACAGGATCGAAACATTTATATGTTAACTTTTTAAATAAAAAATATATATTTACATACTAACAACCTGTGTCAGCTCTAAAAGACTTTATTTAATTTATTGAAATTTATTTAATTTATAGGTGTGATAATATTTCAGGTACATGCAATAATGTTTGTTAACTAATGTTAACAAATGTTTAGTACGATATTATTTGTTTAAATATCTTCATTCTTAAACTTATCGTACAGAAGAAAAAAAATTCATTTATTACTAAAATAGCATCTTACATATTTATTCGTACCACCATAATATATTGCGTACATTCGAAATGCGACGTAAATATATGTCATGAATCTATATGATATATGATAGTGTGCATATCTAATTATTTGTAGCGTATAATCGTGACATATGAAATTATATCTACGATAACAAAACTACCAATTCTACATTTTGCAATAGTAGTAAAAAATTTTACATTTAAGTCTGTTGTTTATTCCAGCATTGCCATTCTATGTATGGTCATGCAAATGTAAAATAATGACAGTAACGTAAAAGAGAAAATAGTAAATACAAAAATAGAAGCAGAGCCTTCATAATATGAAGGTAAAGTATTATAAGCAATGAAATATAAGTAGAGATAGTAGTAATAATATAAAAGCAGAGAAAATTTATATAGTAGAGAATAATAATAGTCAAATAATTTTATTTTTTTATTCGCGGAACTGCTATAATATATATAATAATATTACGAATTATAATAGGAAACGTTAATATATACAATATACATTATATTAGGTATCGCGGAAAGTTCGTGTCGTTTTTTCAAGAGATGCTTGTAGGGGAAATAACGACACGAACTTTCCGCAGTACCTAATACATATAGTATAAGGAATTTGATAATAATTAAGTTGTTAATAATTATCAGAAAAGCAATAGCATATATTGTATAGTTTCGTTAACGTCGGCTAATTCAGGTATTTAATTCGGGTCAACAACTGTTGCGCGCCAACACGAGATATTTTATTTAAAAACGAGTACATCGATGACTATTTAAAAGGAACATTCGTTGATTTTTTACCATATCCAAGAAGTCAGTTGAACATATTGTATATACCGTCGTACATACTTCCCGGCTGTTAGTGAATCGATCCGTCTGTGCTTTCGTGCATTTTGCATTTTATCGAACGGTCTCCACCAGACCCGCACGCGTGCGTGACAGATATCTTCTATATTTACACGTGCGTGCGTTGGAACCTCGCATTCGTGTCGGACCCCCGTGAAACGGCCAGAAAACGATCACGATTCTTACGTCAACGGCTTACACGGCGGTGTGATAGTTATGTGGGTTACCCCCGACGCTTACATGTTTTAACCTTAACCCGGTTTCGCACCTCGCACACGGTAGCAATAGATAAGTAAACGACTTTATAAGTACGTATAATATGTACGATGCCGTCGCGCGAAGACGGGTGAAAAATATCAGCAAGAATGGCATTATTTACTGTTGTCTCTCATGTCATGCGTGTAATTTCTCCGACACGGCAGATTCTACAACATGTAACAACATGATCTACGTGCTTCCCATTTTTTGCCTCCATTTTACGTGTATATAATAATATAATAATATAAAGATTAGAGAAATTCACAGATAGAAAAGAAGAACATTGCAGACGAGATACAGCTAATAATTTCATTTCTTCAAAATTCTTAAGATATAAAATATTAGGTACATCAATGAGAAAATATACTTTCTAATTCTTTATGTATATTTTTATATTTAATATTATACTTTATATGTTTATAATTTAAAAAAAATTTTTAATATACACGGAGAGAGCATTTTTTTCTTAAAGTTTACTTTGAAAATATGGTAGTCGTGAAACGACATTGTATTTTAAAGAATTTTATATTTTAATCTCTCTCATTCAATAATAAAACTACAATAAAATATATTAAGCCTGATTAATTTTACTGAAATGCATGCTAAAAATCTTTAAAATACTGTATTATACTATAATTACCATATTTTCTAGGGTATAAATTTTAAAAGAAAATTTTTTCCGTGGATATAATACTTATGTACATATATAAATGTACATTTTTTTAAATTTGATTAATCAAATATTATTACTTATATAGATTTGTTTTTGCGAATAAAACTTTAAACTTTCTTTCTTAAAGCAGAAAAATAACGATAAAAATATTCTTCAGTGGTACTCATATTATCGTGGTAAGAAGTTTTTATCACGTTCTACGTGTTTAGCACCGCGCGAAAACTGACCACGTCTGCAAAAATTCGATGAAGAAGAGATGCAATAATACGTTCATGATATACTACGTCACTGATACAGCATGCATTATATCTCACTTTTATAGACTCAACATAAACACATTTATTATAATTACAAATCTTTTTAGTCATTTTCTTGTGAAATTAATTAATTATTTCAAGAAAGATACGAAGAAGAAAGACTGAATCATAAAAAATAAAAAGCGTATAAGAAAAAAGATTATTAAAAAGATGACTTTTAAGAACAGTTGACTTAAGGAAAATTTATAAAAGGAGAGAAAATTTAATTTTCTCTTATTAAAAATTTTAGAAAACTTTTTTTAATTCTTAAAGAATATAACTTTTTCTTATTAAACTTAATTTAATAATTCAAGAATATTATAAATTTAATTAAATTAAAAAATTTAGATTTTACACACACACACACACACACACACACACACACACATATCGTTTTATGTGCAAGATTTGCATTGA
>NW_017304887.1:773180-773965 GCF_001594115.1 Trachymyrmex septentrionalis
TTAATTTCATTCAATATTATATTTTTTATTTTATATTAACATTTTTTATATTAACCTTTAACTTGACTTAATTAACAATAAATCATAGTCTGTATTGACTTAATTAAATTCTATTAGTTTAAGACATAAACTTTGTTTGCAATTTTATAGAATACAAAATCAAATATGTTCATTAAAAATTGCATTCATAAATTATATTTTATTTCATCGGTTCATAGGTAAAATTACCATAAGCAGTATGCAAATAATACTCATATTACCCATGTACAATAAAAAAATATTTGCAGAGATCAAAATATCTGCGTATTACGAATTAGCACGACGCATTAGTAACGTCGCACGAAATTAAGTGCAGTGTTTAACTTTTTCATGTGATAATATGAAATATACGTAGATATTTTTCACATATACTTGAAACAATATACACGTTCATAATTCAAGCTGTTGCACCTGCGAAGCATAAATTGAATGATAAGGAGATAACAAACACGTTGTTCGTGAACGTAAATCCGTTTTTTAAATTTTAAGGTACATCTGCGATCATGTCGCAACAATGTCTGCCTAACAATGATCTAATGAATTGAAATAGAACAGCCAGATATACATTGATAAACGTTTTCGCGTGATTATTCAATTAACAAGTTGAACAGCTCATTTGCAAGTGAGAAACAGAACTAAAAAAATTAGACATAATTTTAATCGAATGTTGCGAACAACTTAATAAAAAAAATTTTAATAAAAATTTTAATAAAAATTTTAATAAAAATTTTATTATTATATTACAA
>NW_017304887.1:774065-782127 GCF_001594115.1 Trachymyrmex septentrionalis
ATGAAAAAAGAAAACATAAAAGAAATAATTTTTTAATTTTACATATTCTACATAATTAATAAATGTATACCAATTTTTATAATAATAATATATTAATAATATATTAATAATAACTATACACAATATAAATCCAAAAGTTTTTCTTTTAATAACAGTACGATACACATAATAATTTAAAAGGAAAAATTTAATATATATTTTTATCTTTTTATTATTATGTCTACTTCATAAACGGAAATTATAAAATTTATGTATAATTTTTCATTTTTAACAAGTAACATATATAACCTTTCTATGTGATGCTATGTAAAAGTGTGATTCTAGAAAGAAGGTGACAATGATAAATGATATTATAGGTCTGTTTTCTGTGGCTGAAGCAGTGTACACTTTTGGAACTTAAAGTGAAATAGGTATATGTTTGATATTTGAAAGCGAGAAAGGAAGTTCTAGTGCAATCTAGTGCAGGGATAGAAAACAGAGCATATGATAAAAACGGCAACGTATAGCACGTATTCTGATTACATCGCAATATATTTATGATGATATTTCTGTTACTATTATACTTTTGCTTCTTCTTTTGTTTCTTTGTATTTTTTTTTAAATTAGCATTATCCAACTTATATTAATAAATTATATTATATTATTAAGTATTTCTGCAATTAACTTTTTTAATAAACAATATGCCCAAAAATTTCGATTGTATAGAAGAAAATTTAAAAGAAGAACAAGTTTCTTTGAATATCTTTCAAAAATATTACTCTTACTAGTAAAAAATTATATTTTTATGATTATTTGTAAAAATATATGTATACATATATATAATTTTTTAGTAAGATAGAACATATATTACAACAATTGTAATTATTACACCGTTTTTCATAAGTAATTATTATAATTTATTCGATTAAACAACTTATATTTGCTCGGTATTGATCTATGATTTAATTATAGTAGATAATATATTACAATTTAGTAATTCGTAACACTTGTATATACTTATCATATATTTATAAATTACAAAATTATATTTACAGTTGCTAACGACTATGAGAGAGAGACGCAGAAATATCTTACCTGTACCTAATTTCCCTAGTCTATCTCTTAGAGTGTTAGCTGTAGGAAGATTTGAGAATTTCCACACGCACTAATCTAATACACTCTGTCTCTGATATCTTGTTGGCCGGTTCTCGCTTCTCTTCTGTGCATTGATAACAGGGCCCTAACAGTTTAAGACCAGCTGCCCTGGTCGTGACACACCAAGAGAGAGCGCAACCTCCACGACGAAGACTCAGCGCAGACTGACGCGGCAGCCGTTCGCGTGGGTCTGTCTAACCCACGCTGCCAGTTACTACTAGAGTCAAACGCAGGTACATTGATATGAAACGTGTGTGTTAAACAGTGTTTCTCAAACTTCTCCCAGATAATTCTATATCGAGTAATATCCTTTTTCTTTTAAAGGTTTTAATATCAAATTTGTAGTCACACAAACTGAATTTTCTCTTTAGATAAATAATAAAGAGAGAAAAGAGATCTCAATTACATATTAAATTATAATATATTAAAATATTAAATAACATAAAGTATTACATAAGCAACATTGTTATCTCAATATATTGAGTTAAATGAGAAAAAACAAATTATAAACAGCATAAAACTAGTAGATAATACATAAAAATATATTTGATCAATTAATTATTTGTATGTATTTGAGTTGATAAGGCCTTAGGCTAAA
This sequence comes from Trachymyrmex septentrionalis, assembly GCF_001594115.1. Taxonomy (NCBI): domain Eukaryota; kingdom Metazoa; phylum Arthropoda; class Insecta; order Hymenoptera; family Formicidae; genus Trachymyrmex; species Trachymyrmex septentrionalis. The sequence continues at coordinate 775,798 of NW_017304887.1, forward strand.
GAATGGTTAGTCGATAATTTTTTTTTCAAACCTCCTCTCTTATCTGTTTCTTAATTTGGGAAATTCTTTCTCAGTAAATCATACAAAGTGATTATATTCAAGTAGAACAACAACGTTTATAAAATGTTTAACAATAGTTATTTTTAAGCTTTAAAACAGCATTTAAAGTTATTTTAAAAACTATTTTAAAAATTGATTAAATAACCATGTTGTACAAACGTTTTTAAATGCTTGTTTTTGTAACGAAAATTATTGAACGAATAACACTGTCCAATAAAATTTGGCCTTTTTTTTCCTGCGGTGAGCAGGGTCAATATTTCTTAATAAATTCAAAGTCACTGATCCAAATCCGCCACAGCCCATCACGTCAGGTTTTTTAGATAAATCATAAAGTAATATGAACCAAAAAGAGCATTTTTTTGCCATATTTATCATTTTTTGTGTCCAAACGAAATTTTATTTTTCAATTTCATTAACGCCACTCTAAAGATCTAATCTTTATCTTTAAAAGGAATTTCCATTTTTTATTTGTTCAATTTCATTAACGCCACTCTAAAGATCTAATCTTTATCTTTAAAAGGAATTTCTATTTTTTATTGTACGATTTTTTTTCATCGAGTTATGAACGTTTTCTGAAATGTAAAATGCGGACTCAAATTAGCGGATTGAAACTGCAAAGTAGATAGATTTGTATAAAAAAAGTATTTGTATTTATCAATTTAGTCCATTATGTTGGCCATTTCAGAGTATCCACTTTAATCAAAATCGAGTCATTTTTCACATTTCAGTCCGTCATTTTGAATCCTATTTTAAATTTCTCTATTTTAAGTATTTCAGCTTTGGTATCAGTAACCTCGAGAAAGCTCAAGATACTTTTTATTTACGATACAAATATATTTACTTTCCAGTTTCAATCCACTAATTTGGATCCGCCATTTTATATTTCAGAAAACGTTCATAACTCCATGAAAAAAAAATTGCACAGTAAAAAAGAAAATTCTTTTTAAAGATAAAGATTAGCTTTTTAGAGTTAATTAATAAAATTAAAAAATAATATTTTGTTTTGATCCAAAAAATGATAAATATGACACAAAATGCTGTTTTTTGCTCATATTATTCGATTTATTTCAAAAACCTGACGTGATGGGCATTTTTTGCCGGCGGATTTGGATTCAGCGATCTTTATTGAGAAACTCTGCACAAGTCAGATGTATGTTATTATTCAATCGATATAATTTTCCTTATTCTTTTTTTCAATGAAGCACAATGCATCGCCGTGACTTTATCGAGAATAGATAACATGAGAGAGTCTAGCTTATTATTTGATTTACGCCAATTTCGTAGAAAAATCCGTCTGAAGAATTTTCAGAATGTTGATTACAAACTATTCGATGGTGACGTGCAGCGTAATGGAAACTTAATAGCAATAAGATAATCTGGTAACATCGACCAATCGTTGCTTCGATTGTATTGCTAATAAAACATCTTATTTGAAGAAATGGTATATTTAACGCGCTCACATCGAAATGAATTTCTCTAAAAAAATATTATAAATTAATATTTATGAATCATATAATATTTCTTTATAAGCATTTTCTGTGTGTATTTTGAATTAAATTATAGATTTTATCAATGATGATACTTATCGACGTGACGTGCCAGTTATAAATATGAGATTGTGTTTCCTTAATTTCCATCACTGAAAATGCTTAATCTATTGACCATTGACAAAATTATATATAATAATTAAAAATTTTTTTATAATAAATAAAAATTTAATTTACATACCAAACATACTATATTTAAAATAAAAATAAGTTATAGATAATAGCGATACATAATAGAAATAGACAATACAAATTACTATACACTTCAATAATTTAATATAAATTAAAGAATATGCATATATAATGAATATCTTTGTTTCCACTATGCAGATGCTAAGTAGTATTTTCTACTGATTAGAAGAAAATAGCGTTAAATCTAGTATAATCTTTTTAACAAAGACGTCTTCTTTTTGAATTACGTCACATTAATGTAAAATGCAATTGTGTGTATGCGTTTATTTTAGCTTTCAATTATATGCAGGTACAGACATATTATATATACACACATATTTGTAATAAAATTATACGTATACATAATTTTATTATAAATTGTAACGTTGTCAAGATAAAATTGTATAAATTCGAATACTAAAGGAAAGTAGAAATTTTCGAAGGTTTTGTCATCGTTCGGGAATTGTTTTATTTCTATGTTTTCTTATGTACTTCATTGTAAAAACCGTAAATAATCATTACAATAATGCCAGACTTAAGGAAAAACTGGTACATTGAAATAAAGTGAATAAAATTCTTATTCGCATCGTTATAAAATCAATTATGCTTCAATAATTTATTTATAGAATTCCAAATTGGATCAAATGCGAATAATATTGCATCACAAAATGTTAATTAGATTATGTTTTTCATTATAACATTTGTTATAATAAAATTCATTATAACATTATAATATTTGTCATCTCAATTTCCTCCACTCTAAGGATTACACATCGTTTGGAATAGAAATCGAGATGACAAATGAAGAAAGTACATAAAGAAACACAAATAAAACAAACGCAAAGTTTGCAATAAGAGCCATAGAGAGTTGATAGATGTTCCATCGAGTATATTGAGAATACTGTAAATCGCTTAAACATTTACACGATTACACAATTACACACATTTATTTTCAGCATTAAATAATTCTTTATAATCACCTTAATCTTACAACACACATCTGTCTTTACTTTTGCCTTACGTAAAAATATAAATATGTGTACATAAAAATATAAATATTGACAATAATTATCTGAATATACCGACTCAAGAAAATAAGTTTTATTAAGAATGGAGACAATTAATGTAAAAGTAAATTTACATATTTGTTATAAATTCGAGAAAGATAATAGTAATCAATATTAAATATTAGTTTAATCAATAATAGAACCAAGGAGAGAGAGAGAGAGAGAGAGAGAGAGAGAGAGAGAGAAGCGGAAATAACTTATTGGAAAACAGTTTTTAAATATAATATATACAGGATGTTTAGAAAATTATGATAAAAATCTTTTGCATAGAGATAGAATGAACTAAAAATTTGTAGTTTTATAAAAAAAAAATAAATTTTTGTCTCTTGCAGATTTTCTATAAAGTTGATAATATTTGAATAAAAAATTATTAAAGACCAATTTTTGGCAATTTTTAGCAATTAATATCTTGTTAATTATTACGAAAATTGTAAAATTGCAAATAGAGGACTTTTCTTCTCGGTTCAGTTCATTCTGCCCCTATGCGAAAAAAGATTTATCATTATTTTCCAAACATCCTGTACAGTATATTGTGTGTATCTTCTCATTGAAAGTGAAAAGACATCGTAATGATCGAAATTGCAATAGGTAAATGTCTAAAGAACTAGTCATAATCTATTTATGAAACAGTGTTCGATTTTAGATATTGAATATTTTTTATTTGAAGCTTGTATCGCCTTGTAGTGAAACAAGAATAATAAGTTCAAGATCAATGAAATAATCTAGATTTTCGCCTAAGAGTAATTCCACTCAACGGTCAGATAAAAGATAAGGCACATCATATTTGTCCTGCAGTCGTAAAATCGATGTAATTGTGAAAGTAGTGGACACCTTAAAAACATTTCTTATAGATCTAGCGAATCAACATAATACTTAAGTTCGAAAAGAGTTAATGATTTAGAAAAAAAATTTCCAAAAGACTATACATAACGCAATTTCAATCATTTTAAATAAAAAATAACAATAAGTATTTTCACAATATATACTTATTTCTTATTATACTCTAATGACGCCTAATACACACAAAACTATATATATATATTAAATTCATGAAAAAAGAAACATAAATATATTATAATAATACAAAGAAATGAATAAATGGAATATTAAGAGAACAGTATTTAAAAAAAGAAGGATCAATGATATAAGAGATGTATCATTACTGAGGATAGTTCCAAAGAGAGTCGAAACGTTTAATAAAGAAGATTACACAGGACGAAAATTAACCTTTGGAATTTAATTTAATTTCTGGCATCTTTATGCCGTGACTCTCATTAGCCTTGAATTTATTGTTTATTTTTTTTTATTTTAAAAAATAGAATGTCGCGAAAACATTTGTATATAAACAAAAATTTTTATTGACTGAAAAAAAAGTTATCTTAAATTTATTATAATGGTTATAATATCTTAACGATAAAAATTACAAAATACTTTTATCTGTAAATATTTTATATTTTAATTCCTCTTTTATGATTCGTCTTTTGAGCAATCTAAAATTGCTTGTCTGTTTATTTTACTAATTATCTCAAGTCTTTTTCGTAAGTGGTTTCAAAGAGAGACAGAAAGAGAGAGAGAGAGAGAGAGAGAGAGAGAGAGAGAGAGAGAAAGAGAGAGAAGAAGATTGAATATCTTCAGGAAATATTATTTTGGAAATTTACTATCTGAATAAGATAAAACAATTTAATAACTATATAGATTCTAAATAAATAAAACTCTGAAATAAATAAAAAATGAGGTAAAAAAGCCGTTAAAAGCCGACGCGACATAAAATATTGTTACGATATCTAATTTATTAAATATTATTGAATAATATATACAAAACTTAAGAGGTATTGAGGTTCTATATTTGGAGAGAGATATGAATTACATTTATATACATATACATTAGCTGCCTGGTGATTCATATTATTAGATAAGAAAAAATAGATATTATTAGATTTAAAAAATAATAAAAAATATTTTTAAGTCAAGAAGCACTTGAGGTTTTACAGTATAACTTATCTTATTTTATAATTTTTATGAATTCTTATTGTTTGGTATTTATTTATTAAATATATATATAATATTCAAGAAACAGTATTTATATATATGTAAATGTATAATTCGCGCGAATAATTGTACCTAAAAAACACTTAGGTTTTAAAAAATATCGAGTGCTCGATAAATAAATAATGATTATTGATTTAACTAGGTCTTTTATCGAACATTATAATTATGTCATTTGATTATTGTTCGATTGTAAAATTAGTAAGCATAAAAAAAAGCAAGAACCGTTTGCCAAGAACCTTGTGTATTTGGCCATCGCTCTTCTCATGACCTTCTCCTCTTTCTCACAGTCTTATTCATCCGTCAAGGCCATCCGGTTTTAAATGCGGAAACCGTTTATCCGTATAAACGTCATTTAAATACTTCTAGATTTCCGTACTTCCTGATAGCTTACAGTGCCTTCAAGTTTTTCGTTGTATGTAATCTTCGACTTATATACGTATTATAAATAGTCAAGTAAATCATTAAATTAGCTTATGCTAATGATAGATATTTGCTTTCAGGGATATCAACTAGGCGCCACTAAATGTTAGTAAGAAGAATTAGGATACATTATCGATGCTTCTTAACGTCTCGTGTCCTTAGAAGAAAATACTCCCAAGTAGATTGTAATCAATACATCTATGACGAACGTTTCTACTTTAACAAAACCTCCACGTGTCAAAAGATACGCTTTGTTGAATGCATATTAATAAAGCTGTCGATTTATCAAACACATGTAACATATGGCAGCATAATATCGACATTCTTCGTGGATATAATCATATGCGTACATGATATCAGTAACAACATTTCTATATTTTAAATAAAACTACATTTTAAATTTCTACATTTTATCACTACAGATATAACTTACATTATAAATTTAAATTTATTTACGATATAAAGTACTTTAGTAATTTCATAGATATTTATAAACATAGTATTTATACAAATATTTACTTCAAATGTTTTAAAAATGTTTTTTAAACATTTATTTAATGTAAAAATATTAAATAAGTATATTTAAAAACATTTTTTTAATGTGTGCTGATTGAGAATTAAGATATAAATATAAATATAATATTTACTTAATTACTTAAGTAAAATATTAAGTAAAATGAAATTCACGATATATTATGCATTATTATATATTATTGTAATTTTTGATTCGTATAAGATTTTGTGAAAAATAAATTTAAAAGCGATTATATAAACATTTTCTTGTCTATGTTTTATGTATGATTTTTAACAATTTAATGTATTTTCTATAAATTCTTGTAGGATCAAATTACAGATATATTAATAATATGCAATTGTAAATTTGTGATTTTATTTGGCTTGACAAAATTTACATTTTTGCTTTTTTAAAGTAAAAATTTTAATAACTACTAAATTTATAAATATATTGAAACTGAGAGAGAGAGAGAGAGAGAGAGAGAGAGAGAGAGAGAGAGAGA